>NW_014040392.1:21264-23123 GCF_001186125.1 Sphaeroforma arctica JP610 | reverse complement strand
TATAGTATATATATATATAGAGTATATATATATATAGAGTATATATATATATAGAGTATATATATATATATACCATATGAGCCCCAGCCCCCACCCGGCCACCCCCCGGGCCCGCCCCCGGCTGCCCGATGCCCGCCCTGTTCTCTTAAAAAATAGTATATTTGTTTTATAAAATAATACATAAACTTGCCCAAAATACAACTCTTAGGGTTTTAGGATTGACTCCTCTCTCCTTTTTTATAAGTCCTATGACTCCTATCATACGGCGTTGGAATATTTTTTAGATCTTTCGTCGGTTCAGTTTTTATTCATTTACAACCATGTTTTTGTTTTGTTTACTTTTTTTTAAACAAAAAATCGAATAGTTAATACTGTTCGCCTAAGCAGCCTAAATAAGTGCAGCCAAACGGCCAGTGGGCCACGCATTTTGTTTTTGTTTTAAAGGCCAGTGGGCTACGCATTTTGTATTTGTTTTAAAGGCCAGTGGGCCACAGATTTTGTATTTGTTTTAAAGAAATACAAAGGGTCGAGAAATGGAGAACGGAGAAAGGAGAATGGAGAAAGAAATAATGAGTATGCCAAAAAGTAAAAAGTGTACGTATTTGTTTTTAGCCTTTGTTTAAAAAATATATATATACCGTCAACCGTCGTCCAATGCAGATCTAAAATTAAATAGAGCCGAAGAAGGGATACCTTGCGTCTGGAGTTTAGTCTCTTGTCTGGAACAGTCACCTGACCGAGGAACATATACAAATAAACGATTATTATTTTCAACGGTTTATCACGCATATATTATTTTAGAAATACAAATATATGTACATATTTAAAATTAGGAATAATAATTTTTTTATAAAATATGCCATATTTATGAAAAATATATGGCATATTTATTTCATATTTCATATTTTCCTAAAAATATATTTCGTTCATTTTTCATATTTACTATTTTTCTAAAAATATATAAATTACATATTTATTATTTCTCAAGTATAATTACCTCATATTTATTTATTTCTCCTATATTTCCACATATTATACTTTTAAGAGCATATTAATATTATGTATTGACTATGATATCTAAACACGCATTTATATAATGTTATTATTCTGAGTCATAGAACTCGACAGAGATCATTTAACAGTGAAGCAGGAAGATGTACAGATTAAGCTGCACTTGAATACTGTGCACTGGGGTGGCATACTTCGGCATGTGGGCTTATATTGCCACTGTATATAAGTCAAATAAACTAACGATCAATGTGTTTGACTTGTGTATATAATATATGTGATTGCTTGTCAGTATTTCAACACCACAAGTATAAAACCGATTTTTTTTTTGCCACTTTTTTTTTGTTCCAGAAATCAATCAATTTTTCAAATTGGTAACAATTTGCCACCTTAATTGAAAAAGGTGGTCAACATGCATCGATCGGAAACAGCCTAAATTGCAACTGACGCTATACTACTGCTACAATAGCTCGGAAATTGGTAACAGGGCTCAAGGACAATACTATTGATAGGTGTGAACAATTATTTGTATGCCTGTGAATTATGAAGTTCACAATGTCCCTTTTGGCAGGATATGTGACAAGTGTGGACTAATATTCCTGTGACCAGGATGCGCTCAGGAGACAAAATATCGAACTGGCATGTATTGTGAAAAAGCGTTTTTCGAGTATCACCCGATTACAATGGTGTCAAAAAGAGTGTCCAACGTGTGCGTTTGTAATTTTTGATGTTATTTCGTCCTATTTTGGTATAGTTTAAATTACAGGGTCTTTCACGCATACTTGCGAAGTTACACAACTATATATATGTAAATATACGTCCATGAAAACACAAATATATATACACAGACA
>NW_014040392.1:14609-21001 GCF_001186125.1 Sphaeroforma arctica JP610 | reverse complement strand
TACCAAATATGGTATATGTCAGAAATATGTCATATGTTCAATATACATTTTCACGAAATATATTACATAAGATAGTATATGAAATAAAAAGTATATGCGATATTTTACATCAGCTACAAACCAGCTAGTATGCATCTGTACAATTCCTTTCATATAGCTACAAACTACAGCCACTCTGCCTATATAAATATTTTAATATAACTACAAAATACAGTCAATATGCCTATATAAATCCTTTGATAGAACTGCAAAATACAGGCTATATGCCTATACAATTTTTATAATTCAGCCGTGAAATACTATATATTGTAAATATATTGTATATATGGCATATTTCATAAATATGCCTTATTCAGAAATATGGCATATTTAAGAAATATGGCATATTTATGGCATTTTTTTAAATATGGCTTATTTCATTTTTATATATACCAAATATTATTATTTTTGCCGTATTTCTGAAATCAACTCGCGTATTACGATTTTTTTCTTCAAATTTCATATCATATTTCATATTTCATATTTAACGTTTTCAGTGCATATTTACTATTTTAAAATAATAATATGCCAATTTTTCGCCATATTTATTATCGAAAATATGTGTTCCTCGGTCAGACAGTCACTGCCCTGGGGAGCTTGTTCCGTGTGGGCTGTGGTCTGGCCTGGCTTTCTACATATATAAACTTTATTTAGCTAAAGTTTTAGTAATTTAGTCTGCTATGGACTAGGAAGGCTAGCTCAAGTCTCAACGCTTAGGACCTTAGGTCTGCTACATACGCGTATTCGTTTATAACGTCTACTTTGTGAAAGGCGCTTTGGTTGTCGCTGCGGGTGCACGCTTAGGGCTGGACTTTCAAGTCCAACGCGAGCACCTTGGGCGGAATTCTTGGAAAACCCGTCGCCACCCAGCAGCCCCAAGGTACGAAGTTTTCACTGTTGTCATAGGGGGCAACTGTTTTTAATTCGCATAATAGGTTGATATTTTTTTTTGCACCCGAGTATAGTGATCCTAAAAAAGTGTATTCCCGGTGCATTATGAGTCATGAAAGGGACAGACGTTTATATGAAATAAGTTAGATCTGTATAGTAAGCACTTATGCTTATTGCTCAAACCACCAGAACTGGTTGATCTCTGTCAGTGACTGTGACTCTGTGAGTCTGTGAGAATTGAGAGTTGAGACGCGAGTCTGTGACTTGTTTACTGTTGTACTTTTTTGTTTTGAAAGCAAATAGACTGTGTAGTCTGAGTTTGTGAAAATATGTTGTAATTTGTATACGTTGTAAATATATATTCTGATTTTCTCATCTATATTTAGTTTTTAACTGTTGTTTTGTTTCAAGAAACAAAACAAAACTAAACAAAAAACAAATACTCTCTGAGTCGCTGACTCAGTTTCAACAGCTCAGTAGAGCTCTTTGAGTAGAATCTGCTGCACTGTGAGACTGTACCAGTGTGGCAGAGGCCTCAGCCCGGAGCCCTGAGCCCGGAGCCAAGAGCCCGGAGCCCGGAGCAAGGAGCCCGAAGCCCGGAGCAAGGAGCCCAGAGCCCGGAGCCCGGAGCCCTAAGCCCTAAGCCCTGAGGCCCTGAGGCTGTATGCCCTAAGGGCTGATTTGAACCTGAGCGGCTGAGCCTCACTCCACTGAGCCCTTAGCTGAGTCTGGCTGCCAGACTGCTAGCTAGTACTTGTTTGCCTGAGCCCTGACAGCATGTGCAAATTGACGTTAAGCTGCAACTTACAGCATGCAGTACGTAGACTGCAGAGTGCAGAGTGCAGACTACAGACAGTGCAGAGTGCAGTCCTGCACTCCTAACGTCAAAAAGTTAAAAAATAACGGTTAACGTTAAACCTTTATATCGTATATACAACAACCGATATTGTTTAGGTGCAGTTTTCTAGGTCATATATTATTTCCTAAAATTGAGCAAATATATATATACGTGTCGGTTTTTGTTGAATATAGGTGCAGTTCTAAAGTGCAAAATCCACGATTTCGACCAGTATTGAGTTTATAAAAGTTAAACCGTCTATATATTGAAAAATTGATGGTTAACGTTCAACTTGTTTCTACACTACGTATAACTTATTGACGTTAGCTGCACTTGGTGAGACCTCAGTACAGAGTTGCAGGCCAAGCTTGTAGCCCCCTTTTCCTCTCACCCTGGGTGGCCTTTACACTGCACCCAGCACACACTCAGTCACTCACACAGGCTGCAGTGCTGCAAAGTCTGGTGGAGGAGTTGTGGTGCAGTCTGCATTTAAAAAGCAGTTCGATTCTTTCCTTAATTTCTATTCGATAGAAAGCTATTTAGCAATCACTGGCCACTGGGATCATGGCGTCAGTAAATGGTAAGTAAAGAATAATACGACAGCAATGACAGCACTACTCCGGGGTTTTCTAATAGATGACTATATTTCAATTTTATTTCTAAAACGTGTACATAAAACCCGGTTCCGTCACTCTCGTCAGTCGGCTAAGGTTTGTAGCGAACAAAAAGTCTGAAAACCAAAGCAGAGAACAATTGTGAAGCTCTATTACGCCCATTCGACCAACCTAAAAACGTAAATTACTATAATAGAAGTCTTTTTTTTTATACAAAATATGCTCATCTATTCACCTACTCGGTAGTCAGTACTCAAATCACGTCACTTACAATACACGCGTCATCATCATACCTGACCGACGGTTTGATTTTGGAATTTGGATTTAAAAAATATATAAAATAGACGAAGGCTACATTTGAAAAAAACAAAAAACAAAAAACGAATGATACAAACATGTGTAAATATGTACTGTAAATATTTCAGTTTTTAGGACTGTAGGGCAGGAATGAGGAAAATGGAAATAGGCCGTAGAGGCGGTAGGGTCATTTTTATGTTTTAGTAAAACCCTAAAACCCTAATATGTATCGAACTTTCAAATAAAAATTGGGCATAGTGTAGCCATTGTGAGTGATTATATCCCCCAAAGGCCAAAAAAGAAGCCGCTGTGAAAAAAAGGCAAAAGGGCAAACTCCAAACTTCAGAGTCCAAAGGCCCTTACCAAAAATGTTGTTTTTAAAAAACCAATGAAATAGTATAGTAAATATGTAGAGCTCAGGCCAGTACGCTGTATTTACAGTAAGTTCAATTTTGTCTTTCATTTGTTTAAAATAATAAATATAATAAAAAACAACAACTCAAGTTTTGGGTGCTATATACTAAAATATATGATATTCCCAATTCATTCCTTATTTAACTTAGAAAATAGGCTTTTGTTTTGTTTTCAAAATATATATATCCAAAAAAAATCACAGCCTTCCAAAACACAAATCAGTTGCAAACTTAAAGCAATACAAGACCGCGTCTGTTTGGAGTGTATGACAATTGTATATAGCAATTGGAGAATCTACCATGAAGACTTAGATAGCCTTTTGAAAAAAATGCTGCTTGTTGTATTGTTCGTTGTCAGTAGCATTCGGTCGTACAAACTGCACGTACTCTAGTAAGTAGTAGTAGTAAAAGTCACTATGAATGAACTAATAAATACATTTTGAATTTATGGTCGATATCTGACGCCGTGATAAGTTCAATTTGTTTGTCCTCGAAGCTAGTTAGTATGTGGTTTTTAGTTGATAGTCAATTCAGACTGCCATGTCCTGTATGTGTATAGATTAGAGTTGCACTCACAAGGATATCTATATGGATACATATGTAACGTTTGCATGTGGTGAACGCATGATCTTGCTACTCGAACGATACTTAGGACTAGACTGTACAATCGATTTGATCGGGTCAACTAAATCTTTAACATGACACAAAGATTTATCTTGGAAAAAAGTCACATTTGGGTTGTGTAGTGCAAGTGATCAATTTTTATTACCTTGCACCTCCGTGAGTTTGTTTGGTGCTGAAAACTTGTAGATGCTTTCATACTTTTTGTGCAAGTACTTGGCGGTGTGGACTGCTTCTCCGATAGAGGGATATTGACTTTATACATATCTACTTCGTCAATCGCTGATGTGTCATGTATATACAAAGACACCGACATTCCGCGCTATAAGTTGGCTACTTTGATATAAAAATATTCAGCGTTTGGATAGTATCCGACCAACCGATGGAGTGATGTTAAGAAATAAAGGGAACGCGTACTCTAAAATCGAAGGATGCGCAGCATCGCGCTTTTACTGATATTTTACAATATGAGAAATTGTAAATTCGGAAATAGTGTCGACTAACGAAGAGAACGGAATGCAATTGTCAGGCAAAAATAGTTTTATGTGGGAGGCATCACTTTAGAATAACTCAATCGGGGGCTAGAATTTGTAAATTCGAATATTTAGTGTCAATTAACGAAGAGAACGGAATGCAATCCTCGGGACAAAATTAGTATTATGTGGCAGGCATCACTCGAGAATAACTCAATCGGGAGCTGTGATCTCGATTTTGTTTATTGTTGAGAAATCGAAAACCATATTTTAGGATGTACACTTACTTTATGAGGTTATACCAATGCGTGACTAACAATTGAACTAATATTTAATTTGATATTTGCATAAGTGTGCAGTAAGATCACCCTAAGGAGTCGAGCTGCACTCCGTCCCACGAATCTAAGTTGCCGTGTATTCTTCTCCATATTACTGGACTGAAGGTAACACAGACTGCCCTATTGAGCCAACAGGCTGTTCAGCATCAACGGAGTGGACGTCTCGCTACTATCGGCCGTCGTATTTTGAACAACAATTGTTGTTGGGACGACCTCCTCCTCTGATGCTTCCAATGTAGAAGCTACTTTCTCAGCCTTTTGAGTTACATTTGACATGACAAACTCCTCATTCGGTTTTTCTAGCTTAGAGCCAGGTTGTATGTTCTGAGTCTCAGGATCGGTAACAACACCATCAGTTGCAGAGGGGTTCTCAAATAATGCGGGGTCAGGGGCATCTTTCCTAACTGTGTGTTGGCTAGGAGTAGCAGTCGCGACTGCCGCTTTCGGTATGTCTTCCTGAAAATCTTCCGATAAGTCTTCTAAGGCTTCCGATAAGTCTTCTGCTTCGCTTTCTTCTACATCATCATCATCATCATTATTAACACCGTCAACACCATCATCATCATCAACATCATTATTAACACCGTCAACACCATCACCAACATCAACGTCACAATCGTCTATAGCAGCAGCTTCAAGCAAATCAAGCTCACAAATGTACGCCTTTCGTAGGCATGCATCCATAGGGGCTGTCATCATAACATCAGCTTTTGGTGATCTTCCATCACATATTGAGCTACCACTCCCAGATATAGTTAACCCCCATATCCTTTCGGCCTCCATTTGAGTCTCCTCTACTATTCCATTTTCACAGCTAACAGGGCAATCGTCGCTACGTCGAGATATGGAATGAGCACTGACATACGAAGCAAGGAGAAAACACGCGTATAATATGAAATATTTCATTTTAAGATTAGGGGCCATATATAATAGAAACTAAATACGACTCTCAATTCGACAAGTTTGTACTGTACTACTTTTGTAACTGAGATCTTCACATTCTCGCACTTATATTATATATATCCATTTCAATTATTTAGAGCTATAGCGACTCTATACTATAGAAAAGTTTTAGGCAAGACGAAATTTAGTCCAGAATTGGAGATGGAAGAAATGCTAATGAGGGAGGGAAGTCGGGATGACTATGGAATGAATTGATTCGCTTTTTATGGGAGTAAAAGGTCATGTCAATGCCGAACTGTTGAGTGGTGACTGGTGAGTGGTGACCGCTTCTCCAATTTTTTTTTTTAAACTAAATACTCCGTAACTCCGTTCATTTTATTTCTGCTATTTGTTTTTCTAACGAAATCTCGATAGTGATTGTATGAGTGCAGACTCGACTTCGAGACATCGAGTCTCGAGACTCTTGTTTCTACTAAAAAAGAAGACAAAGCAAGAAAACATATTTTTGTAATGTTTTTTTCAAACACAAACAAAAATACTAATAAATACCTACGAGTTTGTTAAGAGATTTGTTAAGACTGCGACACTCGCCTGCGACCACTAAATCTGAAGCTTCAGACGGCCACCACTAAGTTTGACGCTCTCGCCTGCCACACAATCTCAAAATTTAGTTTTTTTCAAAGCTTACACAGCATCAGTAACTCAGTGGTCAGGATGAGTGACTATCTAAGATAATGCCTTTTTTGGGCACAGATTCAATTCTCTCTGTAGTGGTATTTTTTTGACAAATATATACGTATTTATTTACATATATATATATATAAGTATACATATACATATACATATATATATATATACATATACATGTACATATACATATACGTATACACACACACACACATATATATACACACACACACACACATATATAATATACACACACACAACACACACACACACAACAC
>NW_014040392.1:9323-14589 GCF_001186125.1 Sphaeroforma arctica JP610 | reverse complement strand
TATGTGTGTGTGTGTATGCAATATGGATATGTATATATATATATATATATGTTCATGTATATGTATATTTGCATATGTGTATATGTATATATATATATGAGTATACGGATATGTATATGTATATGTATTATGTATATGTATATGTATATGTATATGTATATGCATATATATGTATATGTATATGTATACGTTTATGTTTATGTTTATGTTTATGTATGTATATGCATGTATATATATGTATATACATATTTTAATGTATGTATTTACAAATATATGCATATATGTATATATGTATGTATATATATGTATATATGTATATATGCATACCCCCTGAATAATCAACAACTGATCTCTTTTTTCTCAGGGGGCTATGATATGTATTTGTTTATATCCCTAAAACCCTAAAACCCTAGAATCGCAAGTAGAAGCGTCAGACATAAAACGGGTCGCAGGCGAGAGTCGCAGGCATAGTGGTCGCAGTCGAGAGTCGCAGGCATAATAGTCGCAGTCGAGAGTCGCAGGCTTAGTGGTCGCTCATAGTAGTCGCTGTCTTAAATAATCTCGTTTGTTAGAGTCCTCGAGTCTCGACTTCTCGAATCTCGACTCTTAGACCCAAGTCTCAATTGACGAGTCTCGAGCCCCGTCACTCTCGACTCCTCGAGAGTCGTAAGTCGAGAGACCCGGGCAGCGGTCAGGCGGGCCAGCCTGTCACACTATTGTTTTAAAAAAAAACATTTTACTCGCGCACACATCATATGGTAATTGGCAGGTGCCAGGCCAGGGCAGCCCTTGTATGAATGTAGGGCCGTATGACTGAAGAGTGGTAAAGGCTGGCTGGCAGGCACCAGGACTTTGGAGAATGTGTAAGACTGCCGCCATTACCTGATATTGCCTACATCACGGCTGCTTGCTATATCTCACTTCCTTAAGCCATATATTTACACCTGCCACACTTCATAGCATACGCTAATAAGCCTGTCTTGATCACACAAGAAGTGTACAAAACGAAAGGTTTAAGAAAAGGGGATCGGACATGAAATCGTTTTACAGCCTAAAATTCATTCCTAAATCCTAATACAGTCCCTAAATAAAATTTCTTGTGTATATCTTTTTTTTTGATATACTAGTCCGACTCCCATTCACAGTCACCCAACTCCCACCAATCCACTATACATATGTACTTATTTTATTTTTTGTTCAAAACAAAACAAAAAAAAAAGGAAATACACTTCCAAAAAAACATTTTAAAAAAATGACCTCACACCAGCAGTTGGTAATTTATTCTATAAAGATTGGTCAAAAACGAGAAATTATTTTCAAATATGGTGGTATTTGAAAAGTTTAAAAAAAAACAAATATAAACGAGAAAATTTATTGTACATAAATAAATACCATACACCGTCCCAAATTGTATTTACACCACAAGAAACAACATGCTTGAAGGCTTGAACCTTGAGGCCTTGAGCCTTGTCGAAGCCTCCAATTCCCGCGATTGTTTCATGTCTGTGGTAGTCTACTACGGTAGAGCAAAAGTCAAACAGTAAACAGAACACTCTTAACTTCTTGTGAGTTGTGACTTGGAGTTGGACTCTGGAGATTCTCTCTAGAGTTAAGAGTATACTCGCTGGGGTATGGAGTATGTGCTAACTGGACTCTGAATTTTGGACGCTGGACAATTGAACATTATCATAGCGTTCTAAATCATACATACAACATTATGGCAATTGGCAAGTATTTATCACTTGTTGTGAGTGAAAATAGCCCGACGTGTCCTAAATCCCTAAATCCTAAAATCCTTATATACATGTGTGTACTATAAATTTTAGAATGTTAGGGTTTAGACTTTAGCGGCATTGCGGCACATGCCGGACCGCCTCACATATATATTAATTTTGTTTTAAATGAAACAAAAAATTAATTTGGGTTGCTTTTTTAAAACGTGTTTGTTTTGTTTTGTTAAAAAAGAAAAGAAAAGAAAAGAAAAGAGAAATGCCTGATTGCCTTCAGGCTGGACAGGAGCGTGTAACTATTTTTTTTTAAAAGCAGCCTTTTCGTCGCCCTCTCTCCTCTCGATCTCTCGTTGAGACAATGTCAAAAAAACCAGTACAGTATCATGGAATCAGTAATCACGCGATTCAAACGATACGTATTTAAAAAAAAATAGGACTCGGGGGCAGGGCCCGTGGTAGCCGCAGGGCCGTCAGCCGACCGGACAGACTGACAATTCAAAGTGACAGTCCGACAGAGTAAGTAATATATTTATATATCCCTTTTGAAAAAAGCAATCGGTCATCAGTGATCAGTCTCTCAAACTGCTGATGGTGAACTTGTGACTGGTGAGCAGGCCTGGGGACTGGTAAATATGAAGGCATGTTCAAGTATTTGTAAATACGTAACCAACCGTTCATAATACGTAACGTGCAGAATATGATGTATTTGAATTTCGGCATAAATAATATTTCAAATTTTATAACCCATATTTCATAATATGGATGTCCCAAATATTTCATATCCATAAATCCCAAATTTGCATATTCCATATTTTGAGGTCTCAACAGTGCCTGACTTGACAATTTCTAATGCGGTAACGCGAGCTGTGGCTACTTTTTTTTTACAAATACAAAAAAAGGAATCCTATTTTGTATTTAAAATAAAATAAAAATAAGCATGATGCATATTAAAAAATACAACTCCAGCAAGTAAATATTTATTTATATTGAACACACTTGTCTTCGTCTATATTTGGTTACATTCTGTTATCTGTATGACTTGACTTTACGAGTATGTGTTCAGAATGAGAATGTGTATTGCAGTCTGCAGTCTCACTGTATATCAAGAGATGTGTGAAACAGGGAACTGTATAGTCTAAACAAGTATATTGTGATTCATTCCCAATTTCTCACACGTCATGATTGCATATTTTGAAACCAACCGCAGAATAAAAATATATCATACACACAACCATGATCCATGTCAAATATCAGCTTTACTGTGAGAAGTCTTAAGCCTGCCTTTATTTCGCCTGCCTCCTCGCCTGCCTTATTCGCCTGCCTGCTCGCCTGCCTTGTCCTTATGTCTGCCTTTATGCCTGCCTTGGTGAGTAAATACATTTACTTTGATAACATGGGATTTATGGTGTATATAGTTATTTAGATTATGAACTGCGTTGTGCATAATAAGGATTGCGATAGGTCAAGTGGTTAGGGAGTTGCGCTTGATATCGCAAAAGCTGTAAGTCCAATTATCACTGTTGGATAATTTTTTTATCTATGATTGTCAATCAAAAGTTTGATCTCATTGTCCTAAAAAGTTGTGGCGCGAATTTTAAATTGCTGTAGTCACATTATTTCTATAGCACACACGGACACAAAAAATAAATTCATACTATTTAGGGCCATATTTCTACGCAAACGCAGCATTCCTCTCAGCGTCTTGTGTAGTAGGATATTCGGGTGTATACTTCACTTGCTAGTATCTGATCGATGCCCTGTTTTACAATGTGACAAGTTTAAGTCGGTATCACGTAAGTATATAAATGGGTTAGTTTAAAAGCATATAGTTGATATAAATTTAGCTATAAAGAAGCCAATATCTGATGTATCAAGGAGTGATAGAGATCGAATGCATCATAATTGTATAAATAGTTATGTAAAACTAGTCTAGCTCGAGTAAATAGTAAAACAATAGCCAACTGACGCGCGTGTACTCACTCGCACATACGGTGAGGTTTATTTACCTGTAATATTGGGCCACTTTTACGGTAGCAAAAGGGGCCTTAACTATCAGGAATTTTGGTTATATACCATAAACTATAATTAATATTATTATTCCGACCAGAATTGTCGTAGTTTGGTACATTTATTTTTTATTTTTTTATTTCTTGAATTTTTGAATATATTTTATTAAAAAATGAATGTATTTAGGTAGCTAGTGGGTAAAAAACTCACCAAGGCAGGCATAAAGGCAGGCTTAAGACTTCTCCTTTACTATAGATCGGCTCATTTGATCACTATCCCGAATCCGGCATGATACCAGAAACCCGACTTGATTGTTTATTTTTAACTTCAATACAGCACCTAAATTACGCTTTCTGACGTCATTTCAAATGTTCAAATCACGGATCCAATATCGAGCATATCACATCATACACTCATAAAATGGCACTTTTGTAGGAGACTATATATATTTTTGAGATCCTTTTAGGTGTGCACTATTTTGGGTACGTTGAAATAACATACCCAGAAGTCAAACCCAAATCGATGTGCGACGTGCGCATGTAAATTCCTACTAGGTGCTCTACTGACATTGAAGTTAGAGAGGACGAAGATGCACGCGACGGCAGTATCCCTAATTCTCGGTAGTTGTTTTCACACCCATTTGACTTCGCGTATATACCAGTGCAAAGACAAATGGTAAATATCTCACGGCCCAAGGTGGTTTATTATTTACTCCAAGGACACCCTTTAACTAATTCCACTAAAATCCTCATTTGAAATATATATATTTGTCACTTCCTACAACGACTTTGAGACCAGTACCTCACGCAATACACGCAGTGATAGGCTTCTGCACTGCTTTGCGATGTTCGGCTGTCTATGCCGTTGACTTGTGTCCAAGTTTCATCCTCATTCATCGGTTGCCTCCTCTTGTGCTGCCATTTATTGTTCGGCGGGATAATCCTGCCCACTGACCTCGTAGTCACCGACCTGTTGGCGCCATTGCTCCTCACTCATCTCTATATCCTGTTGTTCAAAGTTCAGCACCACTGTTTTATCTGTAGAGGCTGTATTGTTGGTAAACACACACGTGTCTTTCATCGTCAGCTTCGCGTCCGCTCCCGTAAACTCATACAAGTTCGATATTAGTCCTCCCCGGCCGTCACACAGATTGTTCCGAGCGATCGCATCTACAGTCAGACGCCCGAGCACATTGTTGGTAGCTATCATGGCTCCTCTTCCGTTCTCAACGGTATTCTTCTCATACACACCATATATGCCGCACTGGGTTTTCGCCGTGATATCACGGACGCGTACAGCAGCCCCCCTACCACCCCAGCCGCCATCGACAGCGTGATTAGCTGCGAGAAGTGGTAGATTTGGATTTAACAGAATGTCAACTATTGTTTGCGAAGCTTGGATAGTACTATATCTAAAAATTGGTGTCTGTCTACGTATCGGTAGCCGTTCGAGACTAGTGTAAAAAAATGCTGGTTCCAAAACGATATATTTGTTGCGCGCAATATTTGAAGACGACATATATATTATAT
>NW_014040392.1:7283-9303 GCF_001186125.1 Sphaeroforma arctica JP610 | reverse complement strand
ATATATATATACCTATATACCTATATATATATCACAATACAAATTCTCTTTCTACAGCCTATACGGACAGCCACATACCTGTGAACGTCGCGGTTACATTGAGTTTAGCTGAGCTTTGGAGACTTTCAATGTGTATAGCCCCTCCATCGGATGCGGTGTTGTTTTCGTATGTGCCTGTGATAGTCACGGGACACTCGATCCAGTCCATGAATATAGCGCCACCCATACCTATATATGTATGAATAAGATTGTAAGCATGCTTTTTTATGTCCGCGTAAGTCGGTGTGTAGAGCGCTGCTATCCATTGCAGCGGTTGCTAGCATATACTTAGGCAATAGGTATGCATGCACGATGTATGTATGTGCGTATGTATGCAGGCACGTACGCGAGTATATATATACATATATGGAATACATATATACATACACATACATAATACACATATATACATACCTAAACACTCGTATAGAAGCCTGTTCAAGAACAGCTCACATACCATGGCCGAACTCGAGGTAGTTGTTATTGAATCTCGCCGCTATTGAAACCTTCGTCGATCCGTAACAGCTATTCAGCCACACGGCACCACCACCACTAGACGAAGATAGTCAAAGAGAAGATTACAAGAAGATTATTTAAGAGTCGCCATATGTTATTGGATTATTTGAGATGGAATTGTAAAAGAGGAGTAAAATAATAAATTGCCACCCAAGTTATATCAGACTTTCAGGGCTTCTGTATGAAGCACAACTTTATGTAGTACTAGTAATCAGCAGAACCCAAGGTATGACACAATAGGAAGGCACACAGTCAGCATTTACTGTATCAATAAAGAAGGAACATGTCCAAATTCTGATGTGTATCAATGTGTTCATACTATAGTCATATGAACCTATATATAACATATATATTATGTACACATTCAACTCGCAAGTCTATATAAATCTATGTATATCCACAAAGTATGTACGTCATATAGTTTCATACATAAACATATATATATATATACATATAGATATATAAAGATATATATATATAAAGTAAATGTACATAAGTACCTCCCACGTCTATAAGTATACGTCCATACGCACACACCCCACATACCCAAAACACTCGTCGGGGCACAAGTGTTGGTCCGGACCATCCCACGGTGCAATGCAGTAGGGCTCCACACACCCAGCATCCGATACACTATTGCCAGTAAAGTATGAATCAGAGTCTATCAGCACACTATCCGCGGCCATGTGGATATATATAGCACTGGCACCCTTAGCCGGGGAACGCAGACCCACGAAACCACTTCTGATTACATCCAGCCCTGAATAGTAAGAATATTGGGGTGATATGTGATGTGAGTGGGCCCAGGCAACGCTCTCCCGTAGGAGTATCCCCCGTCCCCCAGTAAGAATTGCAAATAGAGAACGGGTAGCAGAGTTAAGTGTAGGTGTGTATGTACATCATACGGTTAGAATACACAAACACACACACACACACATATATATATATGTAGTCGACTCCGTGCCTATCCCGTCCTTTAAACGGTTTTACTATAAATATATATACATATATATATATATATACATATACATACATATATATATATACATATACATACATACATATATATATATATATATATATATATACAAGAATGTATCGCTTACCAATCCCCTTCTCTGCATACAATGCGATTCCATAGTTGTCTGGTCCGGGCTCCTTGCGTTTGAAGATGAGCGAGTCCAGCGTGATAGACACATACTCTTGAGTATACAGTCTGCGTATGTTAGCATGGAAAGATGGCAATGCTATGTTTAGGTACGAAGATAGGAATGCACGTATACGTCCAAGGACATACATGTGCCGATATAAGGTAGTGACTGTGGAGTTTCACAGACGAAGGTTTCACATAGTGAGGCAGCATATATGCTAGATAAATACGTAAATGTATATGCATGGCATGAATAAGGTATGTATATGGCAAACTGAAAATGCATAAATATATAATATATACCTACACACTATA
>NW_014040392.1:0-3675 GCF_001186125.1 Sphaeroforma arctica JP610 | reverse complement strand
TATATATATATATATATATATGTGTATATAATATATATTACAATACATACATACATACATATATATATATATATATATATATATATATATATATATATATATATATAAATATTCACACACACACACACACACACACACACACACACACACACAACACACACACACACACACACACATATATATATATATATATACTATATATATATATATATATATATACATACATATATATATATATATATATATGTATATATATAATACGGATATATTAATCATTCAATATTGCAGAAAGAAATATGAAAACTACATACCCGTTAAGGTGCTTTCTTTGGTCATCAACAAACTCGCACAGGAATTGCCGCTACCCTGCCAAGAAAGTGTCCATATATTGTCGGCTTGTTCCTGCCCTTCTTGTATCTCGTCGTCATCGCAAGTACCAGTCTGCGAGACGACCATGTGTACTACAGCATAAAGGACATAAAACTTGGTGTACGTGTAAAGTGAAGGCATGGTGATTATATGTTCACTTGTTGTCGTCTTACATATACATATATACACATAGATTTATAAATAGATATGTATATCCACAACAAGTTGAAAGCTCAACAAGAGGGGAGAATACACAAAACATTGTTCAGACACATACAAACTTAGTTAAACATGCTTTATTAGGGTATGCTGCCTATGGTTTGACTATCCTGTGAGTCTGAACACTGATCAGTGATGCCCATCAGCCACGCTTTCCAATGGCAATACATATAGAGTATTCCTCAGGGCCTTCCCCTTCACATCAATCCATTATCGGAGTCTATTTTAACATTTAAACGTAAACATGTATTCGATTTGTATGCTGTAAACGTTTATACTGGTCGAAAGACAAAAAATATATATTTGACCTATAATTTGATTTCAGCGAACATCCTGTATAATTAAATTGTAATGATTAACCTCAGGTTTCAGACTATGCACCCAGAGCAACATCCCAAGGGCCATCATCAGGTAAACGTTGAAACGTTATTATTTTAAACGCGTATATGTTTCCATGCAAAGCGTATTATCTTTCTCAGCTTATAAATAGTATAGCTCGTTAGAGCTTATTTAAACTTTTTTTGTTGTTGCTCATCTGACATTTGAGAGTATTTATGGATAAACGGTTTTTTTAGAATTAGAAGTCAGAGCGTTGGGACGAAAATACAAAATATATCAATATGAAGATGAAAAAAAGATGCAAGAATTTGATATCTTGAGATATAAATTTAAAATTTGGAGATAAACGTTTAGAAAGATGGACAATAAACTACAACGCAACCCCCCCAAACTTTCTAAGTGCTTAGGTCTTAGACTCTTCACGCTTAGTGGTCGTTGGTCAGTGAGTGCCGGAGCTGTGAGCATATGCAGCAGTTGCATGTGCTCCAAAATGTTCCACGTCATAGAACATTTCGTTTACTACTCCTATACTTATTTCCTCAAAGAGCACGGTAGGAGCAAAATAGTTTTTCTTAAAAAATATGGAGCTTGTGTTTTATAATAATAACAAAAACCATATATATGTTTCATGAAAAAAAGCCCCCCCCTTATATTTTTAGAAAATAAAATAAAACTTCCTTCTCGACCTCCGGGCGGCCTGCCTTCTTGTTGAAAAATTGGAGATATGTATAAAATAACAAAACTAAAACTAGAAGTGTTTGAATATCTAAGAAGGTGAAGCCGCTGTCCATTTTTTTTTTTTGGATCGTTCCTCCACTATAAATTCTAAAAGCGTTTGTCTAGGAAGGGAAGCACTTGTCGTTTTCGTTTATAAAAAAAACAAAATAGTTGTAACGTTCCTCCACTATCTACTATTTAAAAGCGTTTGTCTAAGAAGGCGAAGAATTTGTTTTGTTTTAATAAAATAATGGTTGGATTGTTTCTCTACTATATATTTAGATAAATATGATCGTCGAGTTTTATCTTTTTTTCTCCATAATGAAAGACCCTATAGTTTTCGACGTCAATATTGAAAGGCCCGAACCACTACCCCCGATATTCTTACCCAAGAAATAGTCTGCAATATATCCGCTCCACCATACACGGGTTTTTTCACTCAACACACACACACACACGAAAGAGAGACTGAGAGAGACAAGAGAAGGGAGAAAAACCGCTTTGGATTTTGTTAGGAAAACTCAGAACAAATAAATTTATAACTCAGATCAACACTGTCAACAATAGTTATTTATATGTCTATGATGTATTAGTGAGAGTAATAGGTGTGATTTCTCGCATCAACTTGTCAACTATAGATACTATTTACCAGTAGGTGTGGTAAATTGGATCAGCGCTGTCGAACCTAATCAGTCTTTACTAGTAGTATATGTGGTATTGAGGGGTGTTTATATGCTTTTATCTTCATGTATTCCACCTGTTCAGAAAAATATACACATAGGATTGCGGGATCGGTTAACCGACATTCTGTGTATATATTCAGAACAACGTGGGTACGTATTGAATAGATTCTGTTATTTAGCGGAGAATTATGTATCCAAGAACATTTATGATCAGGAAACATATGCGCTCTTTGACGTGCGCTGTTGCATTTTCCCATATTTTATTGGGTACCTCTGCACTTTGAGGACGACGATTACGACAATGTGGTTGACAAGATGTTGGCAAGCTGCTTGAGGTAGGTATTGGCGATCCATAATAGTTGCCATAGCAAGGGTTCTTCATATTGATATAGCATTGAAGTCCTGATATTAATTCAAAGGGTCAATACAATAGTAGTGTTTTCTTTTTGTCCTGGAACAATAGCAGTGTTGGAACTATAGCAGCATCAAACAAAATCCATACTAACTCATATTAGAAGTCCTTCACATACTTTTGTCCTAAGAAAATGTATATACACTGTGTATATACTGCCCTGAATACAGCATTTGTCAAGGGTGTTACATCTCGGAGGTTAATCTTTAACACATTTGATACTCTTGTAAGTTTCTTGCACTTCACGCACCACAATCGCCGAGATGATTCTTTGGTCTAAGGTGAGTGAACTGGACATTATACCAAACAAAGCACATCGCAATTGTGAAGATATCTTCGCCTGTCGGAATTAATCGAGACGTTATGTACAGATCGAAACATCTACGAGATCCCACGCTGTAAACAGATGTGGCCTTCTCCGTTGTGGGCTACAAGCGAGTTATAATAGCTATCATACCCGTCACACTGTGGTAGCCTCTGACTGACTCTATGCTGCTGGTGAAAAGAAAAATCAGACACGTACTGGCCGGATCGCCTAAAATCGTATTTTGCTAAAGACGAGATAGCACCAAAGTCAAGAGTATCACCGAAGTATTTATATACATACATGTATTTATACATGTATATATATACATATACCTATCGCATTTGAGCCAAGGAAAACTCTGATATTGCCGGGACGAAGTACGGATTCCTGTTATGAGTTTCTCGTCAGTTGGGCTGAGCTGCGTTGTCGAGATAAAAGGTGCACAAGGCACTTGGTGATTTGTGAACGCCACATATCAGTTTCCGACCTGTTCACTTTATTGAAGCCAAAGCTCTTGCTTACGAATGGCTGTAGGCTTCTCTTTTCTAATGGACCTCTCATTAATCACACAAACACACGATTACACACATTTCTAAATATGATAGTATATACATACTCTCTCTCTATTT
>NW_014040393.1:124195-128592 GCF_001186125.1 Sphaeroforma arctica JP610 | reverse complement strand
TATATATATATACTGGCTGCCTCGTGCTACCAATGTCCTAATTTGTTCACGTATTTTAGCCGATTAGAATCAGTCATGCAAATGTCATTTCGGTATCGAAGTAAGCAATATGACAGGGACATCGCCCTTACATTACATCTAGCAGTATGCATGACAGAAATTTCGCGAACTATATAGGTTTGGGCGAAATTTAGATATAGAAAGTAATAAGTTCGAGCACTCATGCATATACGTACCTTTAAAGAGATTAAGTGCGTTGGACGAGACTGTATGGAAAAGACCTGGAGAACAATGCTCCACATGTTTCCGCGAGCCTAAGCATCAAGAAATAATAATATAAACAAAACAAATAGATATGAGCGTGGCACAAACAAAGCGATTAAATCGAGTGTGACACACACAAACCATTTACATACAGATGGGTGCTTAACTCATCAGCTCTGTGATACAAATTTTTTTATGAGAACTTTCCGAAAGATGTGTACCTTAGTATGTATATTTCGTTTGTAAACGGATATCGGTAATTTTTTACAATCGAATGCACACCTTGTTGTATACACAATTTGTAATCTCTTCAGTCGATTGTATTTATCTTATAGGTGTTTCATCTACACCCACGAATGTGTTTAGTACTGCCAGTAGAACCCCGAGACATTTCGCGTAAGAAGTGAATGAATATCTGTGGGCAAACACACATAGACTTCTTCTTCACGTAGGACTATTATTCCGTGTACCACTACACGCGCGTAGTCGCTTCTGTCCAGAACTCGAACATGCGCAAATACACTTACTTCTTACTCATATATATTTCAATACAAATGCATTTTGAATTTCGCCCATCCCATGTCACGAAGTCCTAAAACCACCGATGTTTCAAGTTGTTGCTCAGCCGGGCAAAAAAAAGCAACAAACAGTCAGAGATCACTTTGAGCATGTATGCTTTTAGCGCTAAGTAACTATAACACAGACAAACTCTAAGGATGAATTTATGCTTTGCGATACCAATGGGTGCATCATTCTATAAACGCATACAAGCCATATTTAGAGTTGGCATCAGAAGCTCACAGACGGTATACGCCCAACTATGAGCTACAATTTCGTATCAGTTATGTAATAAGGTTCCGTTGAAAATGTGTTCCATAGTGACACCTGGTCCGAATATCTGCAAGAGGAATTGTACACTCACAGGGCACCACATCACGCACTAGTCAGAGTTTGTTGTAGATGTAATATGTCCTGAAACCTCATAATCTGAACATTTCAAGATGTGAACGCATACACACAACCTCTAGATTCGACTATGTTCTAAATTTACTGTATCATGATATCCGATGTTTCGACCAATATCAGGCGGCAGATGCACACTCACAGGTGACCATATTATGCACTGAATATTGGAATGTGATGTGAATATAGTATATTTCGAACCTAAAACTTCATAATTTGAAGCTGTACATGAGCACTCACAAACACTCAATAGGTTTGCGTTGTGAACGAGATATCTCTCAAAATTTAATACTCCTGACATTTTTTAGTCCTGCACAACTCACTTATGACCACCCCACGCATGACCATTGAGTTGTATTGTGAATATGTTGTTCAAAACACTTAATGTTCTGAATATGTGCAAGCTGTAGGCGCACACTTACGGGATGTGATGTCGGGTGCTTGTATTAGGGGTACGGAGAAGGGAGGCTTATTGATGACGCCGTACGTCACGCTAACTACTCGATCGTGCGTGTAGTAGATCAGCACGTTATCAGCTGCGAGTGTGGGAGATGCCAAACCATGAGTAAGGTATAATCATTTGCGCTTCTAGTATACAAGGGTGCATGAAATGGTATCCATAAACACCGGCTGGGTTTATACGTCAACCTAAGCATCTGAATCTCCATTTCATACGCATATACTCTTCCACACGTACTAAATCAAACTCTGCAGGGATGAAAAGCTGAGAAAAGTTACTGGATGTTAGTGCGTCAGTGATAATACCAGACAGTTCCAAGCACTATTCGGGGCACTCAAATATGCTCGACATACATGACACACACCTTGGTCGCACAAATAGAACCAAGCAGCCACACGGGTTTCTGGTCCATAGGCCTGCGATAGTAAGAGGAAGGTACATGTGTATGTAACGTGCAAGTGTAAGCAATTGACCAATAACAGCACCCTTGCGTACGTTAAAAATATACACCAATGGCTGCAGGTTTAAATTACTATCTGTTGCTCCTACATCAACTATTGCAAGTAAAACTTCATGTGTTTTGACCATTGTCATAATTGAAGTCGAAGCCGTGATGATGCAGAGTTTTCTATCAATCAAATACTCTGATTCCATCTGTGCTTATAAAGCATTCAACTGTAGGCATATGTAATCTCATGTGCATACAAGCATGTGTAGACATGTATTCACAACACCGTGGATATTGGTAGAGCAATGTACTTTGCAGATATTCATGAAAGCATGAGTCTAGATCAAGGTATACACCTACTATAAGTTTGTATAGTAGAACTTCTCGTGTGTTACATATGATACACACACACGCCCCTAATATGACATGTATAAAACAGAAACGTGATGATACCTTGGGTGCAAACTTTGTCCAAACACTAATATCGTATGGCACGGGTTGTTTCTCCTCCGGTCCAATCGGAAAGTCGGTCAAAAAATGTAGTACCGTATCTCCTGTACAACATTATGAAGCACGAGCATGAGATATTTCTGACGTATATATCAATATTCTTTGTAGGTGTGTCGCGTACAACACTGTACTAGCTGTGTCAGTGCGAACCTAGTACAAGATCATACTGACGTGTATAACGATATGTTCTACGATATCCCCACAGATTTCCCATCGAGTAGATGTTCTCAAAAGTCTAGCACAGAAATTACTGTGTACCAAATTGAAATATGAATGAGATATTAATGACGCTTATATCGACAGATATAGTAGGTGTTGTGTGAGGTGAAGTACTGTATCTATTGTGCATTGTTATGAACTCCCGAGCATAAAATATTACTGACGGACATATTAATATGCTATTTGGATTATCTACGAAGCATGAAGGCGTTCGCTTGGGCTCAAAGCTGTGATTTGGTTTTGATGTAAAATACAGCAAGTCCACTATACTAATTGGAATATGAAGGTAGATAAGATACAAAAGGGAAGAGGCAGCTAAATGGCATTTGTATAGTAAATTAATCAAACTTTGAACCAATATGAGAGTAGATAAATACGACGTTAAGTTACAATATATACAAAATCCATATTATACCTCGGAGGAGCAACGTACGCTCTCACAATTCAGATACATTTGTGTACATACGCAGTTAAGAAAATGGAATACATGGATATTCAAGATGTAGTAACCATACCCACAAATGTAGACTATAAAAATTTCCAATACATAACCCTTTATACATCAACACTTACCAAACTCAGAAAACGGTACTTTTCCATTGACCGGCTTTGGAATGTCTGAGACCCCTCGCTTGTCCGTCGGGTCGTTGAAGTCCTATCATGCGCAAGAGAGATGGTAATTGATCAAATACTGATTTTCGGTACATGGAAGCGTGGTGATCTATCAAATAAATGACATTCTGATACAACTTATAGCTTGGAAAGATAATCTGTCAGTTACATACTATATTGATAAAGCCAATGGCTGAGAGAGGGGAACAATGAGCCAACAGGGATGACTGTTGGGTCATTGTGAATGTAGGAAGAATATATGAAATAAAACACCTATGAGGTTTGTCGCGCAGATACACCGGAGTCGAGTATGTAAGCAATATCTGATGCTTGAGAAATGAGAGCAATTCCCGCAAGTGCACAGAGCTTGAACTAGTGCGGAAGTATCAGATACGGATATGTGTATAAGCGAGCAAACACACATTGACGGACACATCAGACGTTAACAGTGTTACACCTTCAATCGCGAATACTATGTATACCAGGGTTATGCGCAAAATTTGTAGCAGATGCATGCCCATCCACGATTCAGTCATTCAAACCTACTTTGACAGCCACAACCATCCGGAGCATAGTGATACGACTTGAGTTGACTCGGTATTTCCATCTCGCTTGGTAGACCATGTCGGGGTGCATAATCAGTGTGGCATTGTGCTCAGGTTCCGATACTTCGTGCTGTAGAAGGAATTTTTAAATTTTTAAGTCACGTGCAGGCTCCCGTGTTTAGTGAGACCTTGTCGGACTGTGCTATGTTAATAATTCCTCGGTGCGTTGGTGGTAAACAGATCTACGAGATGTGCATACGCATGAAAGCGTATATATATATATATATATATATATATATATATATAATACACACACACACACACACACACACACACACACACACACACACACACTATATATACTATATATATATAT
>NW_014040393.1:119521-124039 GCF_001186125.1 Sphaeroforma arctica JP610 | reverse complement strand
TATATATATAATATACATTACATACTATATATATATATATATATATATACTATATATATATATATATATATTATAAATAATGTATATATATATATATATATATGTGTGTGTGAGTGATAAATGACAACTTTCGAGTGTGGATCAGGGACGTAAGGATTTTTTTTCTTCGAATTCGTCTATCTCACTTTGTAGTTGATGCTGCAGCTAGAACACATTGCGAAAAAAAAGAAATGGCAATCTAGTGTTCAAGGCAAATGTTCGTACGTTTTGTGCCGGCATCAATGCCAAAAAGAGCTCACAGCTTCGCCGAACATGTACGCAGTTGTTTTATTTTGAAAACTAGTTCGTCAATTTGTGTAAACTACGATATTGTACATTTTATACTGGCTTACCTGTCTAGGCTAAAAACTACATGAACATTGTTCACAAACTGTGTATAGAGCTATGTGTATACCTCGATGCATAAAAAACTATTCGCACAATTCACCAGAACACACCAGCATTTTATTTTGGAATATACAAAACACACGTGTATATTTGATATATATATAATATATATATATATAATTTACTTATATATATATATATATATATATATTCATATATAAAGACAAGGAAGACTAGCACATTATCGTTTTGACTATGAGCTTCTAGTATTGCGTTGCACCATCAGTACTGCATTTCAATATAAGGCATATATCGTTGTCAGCAACTGTTGGATAATATCTACTATATTGGGTTGCTTTAAGTATATGCTACTCGTGCACAGCAAACGCAATATTTACACACATGTCTTAAAAAGTGGCGTACCACGTGAACCACCCAACGAATTCATCACCAATTCCAGATATATGTACCTACATAGTGCATTATATACCACATACTGGAGAATATACAGAAATATTACAATGCGATCGACCGACATACATAAGATAGTTTTGCTGTCCCAAGATCCTCGCTGTTGAAGACCATAGACATGAACTCCAGCGGATCCATATCATCGCTCACCCGCACAAAGTGCTGTGACTGAGCGCCTCCCATATTGTACTGCTATGTTGTGGTGATACTTATTTGATTGAAGTGTATATATCCGATTTATCGACGTGCTAAAATAAAATTATTTATATGATAAGCAGACACCAAGGATTCCTACAGAGATAAGGCATTGCACAGTTGATCAAGGTTTCGACTACAATTTAGCTTCTTATGAAGTTGCTCAGACTACGTACTTAGTTCAAATCAGTGACGCTTTGTCTGCTGATAAACTTGAACATATAATTATCTTCTCTACATGAAAGTTCGTAAAAGATTTTAAAAGAAGACTCACTTAGCGCCTGAGGCTGAGTGATCCCTCGCTAGTTATCTGCACTCATGCACAATATATCACATACATATCCAGGCTCGCCGTGTACGGCCCAATAATTTAATCTTACATATACAATATAAACCAATTAACATCCGCTCGGGTGAAACTAGTGTGTATATCTTAGAACTACTATACTATCCGATGCACAATGTAATAGTGAAGTACTGTATGCGCTTTTTTGAACGGGAGCAAAGAATCACATCGACACGAAAGTGTTTTTATTGTGGCCTGGGACTCTTGGACTCTGGGTCCCGGGGAGACTGAGATTGAGTCTGGGGTTTACAACTCTATAGATTGGCGCGAAAACTGATTAAAACCAAATCAGGACTGATGACCAATATACTTGTCACTACTTTTCTACAGAGCTAAATTTGTATGCCCACGTCCCCACGATAGGACAGTAAACATTTTGTTTTCTATTTGTTTTTTATAAAAAATAATAATACATGAGCTACACTCCGTATTTATGTACTTTCGTGAACTAAACTTAAAACACAAAATATATGACATATATCAATCAGTATGCCATGTCTCATTTGAGTCATTTCACCTCTTGTATGAATACATAGTTGTAGAGTACAGCCTTACATTTCACTTGTATGTACCTTCGACCTTGTATATAGGCGCAGTCAACTCAAATGACTGTGCATGCAGTATGTAAGCTTTATACAAACAATAATAGCACTTTATGGGAAGGTATACATTTCCGCAACCAGACACATATCTATTGATGCGATAAGTGACCACAGGCTTAAAGCCAAGATAATTCTATTCCATACGACTCGACGAGAGTGTAATAGGTCTGTTCTTCGGCCGAGTAAATAGCACAAGTGCTGAATATTGTCAGCCTTAGTTTTGTGCGATGGTTGTCACAAACACTAACAGCGCATATTTATATTCTTTGATAGTGCATTAAGATTGCTATGGACACGTATGCAAAATCTCACGTATGTCCGCATCATAGATGAGCCTTCTGTTTTCCTGTGGAACATAGTATACAACTATTTATATCTAGATGCGCATGCACAATTTGTAGAGGTTGTCCAAATATTAGCAGGTGTAAGTGTGAAATAGTTTTACTTTTCCTGGTTGATATCTGTGAGGTTAAACTTTTCGTGCGTAAACTATAGGATCATACATTCATATACATCTTGGTTGCATGTATACACGGCTTTGATAGTGTATATTTACAAGCACGCTACTTTTATATGCGTACGTTGTAGAAAACAACAATCTCAGCGCTGGTCACGACTACAGAAGAGACACAAAGATGACAACCGTGAGGATTGACGGTGAGACAGGCTATCAGGTAAATACTGTACCGAGGTTAACATATATTCGTGATCAACAGAGAGTGCCAGGCGTATACTTTGGTGGATGTAAAACCGTGAACACTCCATACTTATGAGCTATCTGATGTTCATTACTTTGCATAGGAACGGCCGAAATAAACGCAGTGTATTTGGTTATAATTTCTGTGCTGAAAAATTAACACGGGCGGACACACGCTCGAACGAACGCTGAGTGTAGGTGTATTCAGTTGTAGAAATCTATTTCAGGAATAAAATGTTCTGCTGGTGATCGCTTATATGTGACCTAAGTTAAGGCTGATACTTCTCTGGGTTTGAACGGAACATCGCACTCGCAAGTGTTTTGCAACTGTGACTACACCCATAAATCACGGCAAAGCCTCAATCAATTATCGGTAGATGGAGTATTTGCTCGTATATACAATTTTGAGATACCACAATGCGCATGTAGGCTGGGCTGTCCATATTTCTATATTTTTACGTTCTCTTTGTGTAGTCGTCATGACGCCATGTACGCCGTAAGGGCAAATGGCATGGCCTTTTTAACCATGTGAAGATAAGCCCCTTTTCACCTTGTGTCAAAATGCATTATTTGCCATTGTATAAGAATCTTGAGTTGTCAAGGTATATATCATGTGTTTGATTGAAATTTATTGCGAAATTCAAAATCACGAACTGTTTCCGCACTTGTACCAAATCGACATGTAAGTCATACCCCATACCTTACACATGGTCCTACTAACATGTTGTTTTGATGGCCAGCATGCTTCGTTCTCTGTGCACAGCTATCTTTTAAGTATAAGCAGTAGTCTGCTATATGTAGTAGTCTGCGTTTGAGGTTGGATACAGGTATCAGGTTAATTTCTAGGCACGTTTCTCTATATCCAGCTATATTTACATCATGGCGTGCAGGGGAAAGTGATTTCAGAATTGAAAGTTATAGTTTATTTTCAATGTGTACTTATATCTATTGTTGCTTGCGAGGTATGGCCTGATGTATCTACACACTATATGCACTGCCGTACTTAGGTATAAGGCATGGGAGAACGTATCCTTACGTCTAATCTGTGCACAATTGTATATATGCAGCTATTCCTGCGTATGAAATATGGCCTAAGTGAAGTGAAGTTAGCTACAGGGGTGCCTGTGTTTGACGCACTTCTGCAAGGCAAAGGAGTGGGAGCTGGAGATGTCGTTGATATCTTTGGACCACCTTCGTGGTATGAGCAAATGAACTATACGCGCTTTACTACTGTCGATTCACTCGATACCTGCTTCTGTGTACTTCCTGGGAACTCGTGACCGAGTTCCCAATCATTATATACCCTGAGAGCACCAACACATCTCATCATGTCTCGTCTGGTACACTCCTTCACGATGTAGGCGTTTAGTTTCTGAATCTCATGATGTGACCACAGCACGGCCTGCTCTCACTACTGTAATTTTAACTGACATGAACAAGACATTACGTTGCATTATAAGCAGCTGATGAATATATTGTCAAGTCTCTCACCTGGAACACTCACGCCGCTGCAACTACACACATATGTCTGTATATCGGTGTGTGCTTGAGAGTTGTATAAATTCGATGTAAGCTCGCTGGTGTGTACCTTTGTAAATACACACCTATTTCTGGCTTAAGGATAGTCTGATATACTCCACTTTAAGGCCACCGAATACAGTTTCAAGTCTTCTAATGCGTACAATAGTGCACATTAGGTAACGTTTTCCTATCTTCACTAATAACAACCCATCAATATATCGCGTGCCTGATGTCTCCAATACCCGCGAGTTTCACACCAGAAATAATATATATATATATATATACACACACACACACAC
>NW_014040393.1:117446-119315 GCF_001186125.1 Sphaeroforma arctica JP610 | reverse complement strand
CGGAGCTTTGTATTCAATTTTCCTGTTTGCTCTCGTATTTGCTGATTCTATGCAGCGGAAAGAGTCAGTTACTGATGGAAGCGATCTGCGAGTTTATCATGCCCAAGCAGTATAAGGAAGTCAAGATAGACGGCAAAATGGGTGGGGTGGTGCTGTTTGACGTAGATGGAAGGTTCTCTATTGCCCGACAAGTGCATATATTGGAGATCAAGATCAGACAAAGGTTACATGGAGTATGTAGGTGATATTATTATGATAATGGTGTACAGTCAAAGATTGGCTGTGTGTATTATATAATGCTGTAATTGACTGATTGTGTCGAGGGTGGTGTTGTATATATGAATGATAGATTCCCTAATGTCTGATCAGAGTTTGTATGGAGTACATATGTGGTAAGGCTCACGTTTCGCTATAGAATGTTAGTGAGCGGGGAGTATGCATAATATTTTGCTGTATTGGAAGAAAGATACGGGAGGTGGTCCTGAATAAATGTTAAATGTTCTTTTTGGTTTGACAAGCGCACGAGTTCATATCGAGATAGAGGCTATATGGTGTATGTATGTAGTGCTTTCATAACTCTGGTGAAGGAGTCTTAGTATGCGGGTGTGTTTTGTAACTTGCTATAGGTACCGTTGTTTGTGGATTGATTGAAACGAATCTTCGCTTTCTCTATGTATATAATAGCAAGTGCAGGCCATGATGCATAAAATAGCAAGTGCGGTCCATGGCTGAGTAGAACACAAAACACCTTTTTCTAATGCGTGTTGGTCGTGTTAGCTGATGCATATGCTGTGGCTATGGCGTTCCCATCCACGGACAAGCGCATATGCTGGAGGCCATAGACTGCATGGTTATGCGCGACTGAGTGCTCAGTTACACGGTTTAACGTATATTCGGGTGTAGAAAATTTCATGGTACGTTCAATGCAATACAGATTGTTGTTGTTTGTTGAGAATATGCGCATTGGTACCGTTTGATGTAGATGGGAGAATTCTTCTCTCGATCTGTGTGAGTGCTTCTAATAATATCAGCCGTTGCATATAAAAGATATGCATGCACAACCAGTGTATGGGCTCGAAGTATGCGTTGGGTCGTACTTTTGTTTCGTGTAATCAGGTGGTCAAGTAGCTTCCAATGTGTCTTCAACTGTATCAGTTGCCCAAGTGCTATGCTTGGGAGAGGCTGTATGCAACCTCATGAAAGAATAGAATACAAGTGACCTGAGACGATAGATACATCGAGACGTACCACAGGCTGCAGCTCACAGAGCTTTCGCCCTGTACAATTGAATCCGGCATATATAGTGGACCCTGCAAGCAGGAATAAAACACACGGTATAAAATGGACCTTGTTAGCATGTCTGTATTCTGAACGGGTTCTTTTTGTATCAACACTTCACCGTCACCGACGATATTCACAGGGACTTCGTCAAAACTGTCTTTGCCCCGGACGGTTGTACGTACAATGGTGCAAGCACACTATCTATATAATGGCCCTTGTAAGTTTTCTTCCCTTACATGACGGTACACCGACACACACATGATGAACCTTGTACGTATGTATACTATACACTCAGGCTTGTTCTTTTGCATGACAGCATATACCCATTACCGACCACGATTGCGAGGCGCTGATCCGTGAGTGCCTGGGGCGGTTGTATGTGACTACCTGCATGACCAACGCTGTCGCACTGGCCAGTGTCAAAGACGCCTTTAAAACCATCCCCACCTATTGTAAGCTACTGCACCTATTCAAAATCGATAGATCATTTAGAGATCGTCGGTTGTGCTTGTTCATCTGCATACATACATCAGAACAGCTTTGGCAGAGTCTGCCGTTCTACCACTGCGAGCAGATTGCGATATATAT
>NW_014040393.1:115275-117063 GCF_001186125.1 Sphaeroforma arctica JP610 | reverse complement strand
TATATATATATATATATATATATATATATATATATATATATATATATATATATATATATATATATATATATATATATATATATATATATATATATATATATATATATATATATATATATATATATATATATATATATATATATACTCTGTTTGTACCCATTTTGCAGCTGCACCTCGCAGATATATGTATGGTCTGTTATCCAGAAGCTACGATCAGGAGTGTATCTTGCTGTGTGTGTTCGATCCTGTCTCATCAGATGCTGTAGGTTTCTTTTCCTCTCGTAGTAGCCGTGTACGTCCCTATCAACGCTCTGTTGTTGATGTGTGCATAACTATTGTATAACCACGCCAAAACTGTCAATTTGTTGGCAGAGGTGACCGGGATGAGTCATCTGCAATGGATGTATGATGCATGCCATGTTTCATGTGACACATTCCACATGACACAGAAGCGTAGAAGGTTCCGTGGCGTATTTTACCTAAACAAATCAATACACATAGTACACATGAAACAGACGTATATGTATTTCTCAAAATGGGTAGCGGTGGGGTTGTCGTATCTGCAGATATGTGATATGTACCACATACACAGACGAGTAGTATGTATTAAGGGCCCCGTTACATACATATCACCGATCACAATACCAATAATATATAGGGCATTCGGCTATGTCAGGGTGACAAATAAATAATCGTACATTTCTTCTGGCCACTCAGCATCTGATGACGCGCCTGTTAAGCTGGTAGCTGTGGATGGACTGTGCCATCTGCAGTGGAGTGATCGGCTGGAGACACAGCGTGGGTACGGTGGAGACTGGATACCCAGGATATGTCGAGCTCTGAAGGTGTGTAAACTTTACTTCTGAAGGTGAGTAAAACTTACTTCTGAAGGTGAGTAAACTTTACTACTGAAGGCGAGTAAACCTTACTTCTGAAGGTGAGTAAGCTTCATTTCTGAAGGTGAGTATACTATACGTTAAGTACTGGTATGTATGTGCATGTGCATCTAGAGTGAATATCCAGGACAAGTCGAGCTCTGAAGGTGAGTACACTTTACTTCTGAAAGTGAGTAAACTTTACTTCTGAAGGCGAGTAAACTTTACTTCTGAAGGTGAGTAAACTATACATTAAGTACTTGTAAGAATGTGCATGTGCATCTCAAGTGAATATTCAGGACATGTCGAGCTCTCAAGATGAGTAAACTATACTCAAGTACATGTAAGTATGTGCATGTGCATCTAGAGTGAATATCCAGCATGAGTCGCGCTCTCAAGGTGAGTTGGGGCTACTCTATACACACGCAAGTATGTGCATGTATTTATAGGATTTCTGCATCCGGGCGCGCGTACACGCACAATGTGACTATGAAGGACAATTCGTACACATATTATACCCGGATCAGTTGAATTTCTAAAAATTGATATCTATGTGACCCAACCAGTGATGTTTGTGGTGTGTGCACGACATACATGAGTGATACAGTATGAATGGAACAAAATGTTATGGCTAGTGTATATCTAATACTATCATGAGTAGTGGCCAAACCTCCGGAGATTAATTTTGATTGTGGGCATATATACAAGTGTTCTTTTGGAGATGCTGTCTTTATATGATTGTGGGCATACATACAAGTGTTCTTTTGGAGATGCTGGCCTTATATATATATATATATATATATACATATATATACATACATACATACATACATACATACATATATATATACATATATACATATATATACATACATACATACATACATACATACATACATACATATATATATAC
>NW_014040393.1:112970-115033 GCF_001186125.1 Sphaeroforma arctica JP610 | reverse complement strand
CTTCGCTCTTGTTTTATATTTTCGGATTCATTGAGAGCCTGTATCCCGCATCGCTCACTTTTCTTTTACGACTTGATCTCAATTCTTCACGTGGGAGCGAAACATGATACATGCTCGTGGCTATCATCTGAACTACAGGCTTTGGTGGCTTTATTGTTAGCTCAACCCCCTATCAGTTTCGAATGCGATCCAAAATCGGGTTGCTTTGTAGCTTTGTCTCCGCAACTACACACGCCGTTGTCTTCATTCGAACAGTTCAGAGCTATTGACAGGTTCGCATTGTGTATGTACTCATCACAGGATCTTCAGAATGAGCATCGTTTGATGTTGTACGTCACTACGAATGCGATGACACCCCAGGCCGAAAATACAGGAAGAACAGCTTTCATGGGCAGTGACTGGATTGTATGTTCTATGAATTAAGCTTCGAGTTACACACCCATATGTGGCCTACACAGAGACATTGTGATGGAGGGTTGTGGGGCATTAATGTAGTGTGCGTCTTGTCCATTAAGGGATGTCTTTCTACAAGGTGCATGAAATTATAACGCATGTACGATGCTACATGACGTTTAAAGTAGTTCTTCATAATCCGTGCAGTATATACGATGGATGTCAGTAGCTATTCTTTGCAAAATGACATATTCATGACCCGTATACATTGGTCGTCAAGTGTACCAAGCGATGGGTATGTGTTCAGATATTCTGAAGGCGTATCTCGTTAATATAGTTATACAACAGATCGAATTGCTCTATTTATCGTGTGAGCGATGTTGCTGATCGAAGCTCGTTGTATGAACGAAATGTACTAATCTTTAATCAATAGCTCTCTGTGTGTATGTTGGAAAGGTGGTCAAGTATCGTGCTGACTGTGGCACATTTGCGAGCTGCGTGGGTCCAAGTCTGTCGCCAATGAATAAAATGTTCCTTGACAAGTAGAAAGTGATATAATGACTTGCGTCACAGTTAGCTTATATATGCAAAGCTTCGTGAAACTGCGAGTGTATTACTGAGAGGTCTAGGATAATGAATCTTGTGCAGACAAAGCGTTGAATATTTGTTTTTGGCCTGCAGTTCATATCACAGGTGTGATTACCTTTAAGTCCAAGCCACAATCCTTGTAATCATCTCGACGTATGCTTTGTGACGAGTACTATAACTCCACACTATATTTTCACTTCTGCTTTTGGACAATGCATCTGCTACAATTATACCGAGCCTTGCGATGGCTTGCAAATGCTTGCACTCAGTCAAGTATCAAAATAAACTTGCGTACTGGTATAATCCAACTGGGACTGTACTATTAAAAAAGGGTAAAGTCCGACGCACACATTCGTGCCATCGTGCTTTGTTTTCTACCTCAAATTCAGTGTAGCAAATCGTTACCCTCATTATTCTCATTGCTGCTCGCAACAACATCGCGGAATCTGTAGCCTTCTCGATTTGTTAATTTCTCTTGGTACTACTATGGTTGAACTCGCCCGTGCTTTTAACATCTTCATGCTTTAATCCGAATGTCAGATGCGTCTGAATACACAGATATGTGTATGCTTTACCTACTGCAAGCACTTTCTACCAAGTATTGGTATTTCATAGCCACCCGACTTCTAGACGTTCATGTATTGATTATGCTGCAAATTGTACTCGAATCTGAATCTCAGAAGTCAACAACATACCGCATCGGGATCAAATCAATGGGCGATAGACTTCTGTGCTCTCTCATCGGCTGCCCGAGTGTGGTGATACAGTTCGTTATTTCCGATAGTGGCGGCGCCATTGTCCATTGACGACAAGAAATATACACAGCCAATAGAGCACGTTTGTACACTCGCTTGTGCACTTGCATACAACCAGATCCCATGTGTTTGATGTATGGGCATGGGTTGAGACATGTGATAACTGTTCTTCTCTTATATATCCCTAGTGATATTAAATAGTAAATGTGTTCTTGTTCGGGTTTGTTTTGTTTCGTGGCTCATCGTAAAACCGCCGATAGCTGTCGCATTTTTCACGCTTTTCTTCGTAACGTAAAAGGTATTCGTTTTTATATACACACACATATA
>NW_014040393.1:108028-112051 GCF_001186125.1 Sphaeroforma arctica JP610 | reverse complement strand
GTGTGTGTGTGTGTGTGTGTATGTATTTATATATATATTAAAAATTGACATCTGGAATGTATTCATCCCAACCAATATTCTTCGGTACAACCGTCTCACTTTAGGACAAGGATCATGTACACCTCGAGGTGTATATGCTCCCTGCCCTGGAAGATGGTGTCACAGTATACTAGGGTTTTCTACCTACTGTGTACTGTAATCCATTCAGGGATATGGGCGCTTAAGAGTGAGGATTATGTCTGAATAGCTATGTGTGAGTAGCGTTTCAAGCAAACGATGTGTGATCAGTTCTACACACACTCGCGCTTGATGCGGCAAGAGAACAAAATCACTTTTTTTTTGGTTTTTATTTAAATTATGACGCTAACTACACTACTCTCTCATTTTGCAATCACCTCCACGCACTCGTACTACAACGCTGCGGCAAAAAGAACTGGTGTTGTTTACTGTCTTTTGTTACTCCTCGTTCTGAAGTATTTAGTCCGTTCATATACATCTATATGTATATATATTCATATTTACATACATCTGTATAAAGTGGTTACAGGCTAGACTACTCAACGTCTGCACTAGGTGGCTGGGAATCTTAAAGCCTGCAAGCACCTCGCACGGGATTGGCTTACATACAAACACTATGGTTTGGAAGAGGATTTAAAGCCATCCTATCTCTCATGAAAAGCGATAGTATCTTCATGCATGTACATGGTGGTTGATTGCGCAATGTGCATGTCTTGGTACGACAAGCTGATGCACATTCATGATTTCGGGAACAGTAACTGGGCGACATGCCCTCGTGCGAATCCATTGATATGTTTTCAACCTGGTCAACCAGAGCTGAAGGTACACCTTACAATTATAAAGCTAGATTCCAGAAAGGCCTGATTAGACCAGTATTCTCTACAGGCATAGTCACAGCCTCATTATAGTGGTGTACCTTAGACACAACCTTCTTGCTTGCTTCTAGGTCGTTGTACTGGTCGCGGGTCATGTGGTAGATAGCTACCAACAGGTCCTCTGTCCAGAGCCCTTCTGGTTTGGATGTGTTGAGGTTGTTGTATGTAGAGCGCAACTTTAACTTGAGCTTGTCCTGAAACTCCTGACGCTCAGCCACGCCGTGCGTCTGTAGATTTAAAGAAAATTGACATTGTTAGAAACGGATTATAGTTGTAACGAGCCACTTTAGAAATTTCAAGAGACAATCACCAAGGGTAATACTAGGCCAGTCAACGAGCTTCGCCTCTACAGACATTTGACACTTACGTACAAGTATGAATAGCTAATACTTACCGATGGCAGCTCCGTCTTGTCGCTATAAAATGGCAGATAGACTGTCAATGCACCTCTCAGGAGTGGTCCGTTCAATCCCATCTTGTGCTTGTAGTTCCACAGATCCACATTCGCAGTGGTGGCCATCTGACACATGGCCACCCAACCACTCAATACATACCCAGACTCAGTAAGCTGTCGCATAATCCGATTGGAGGTGGTCTCCAATTCCGCTCTCGCTGTGGCAATGGTCCCGATGAACTCGCCCTCCCAATCACCTTGTGCACCGGTGTTGCTGAACTGGCGCTGCATACGGGCCTTTCCAGAATCTATAATTACGAGGAAGTCCTTGGAATTGCCCACAAAGTGTGCGATAGATGCCATCTGCACATCGTACCACACCCCTCTAGCCGCGGCGCTTGCCATCTCAAAGCCCCACACAGGAACACGAGGCTTGGCAATGGCCTGCACCTTTTCAAAGTACTCACTCATCCAGTCACGTGCAGCAACCATATCGGTAGCAGTAAGTGCCTTCTCACTGTTTAACAGGCGCACAATGTCCAGGACGTAGTACCAGTCTTTGAACTCGTACACACCCAGGATAGCCTTCTCTATGTTGTGCAATTCCTCAATTTCCTCCTTCTTCTTAGGGTAGATGTTGTTGATCATAGTGTCTACAGATACGCTATTGTCTCTGCCCTGGTCGAAGAAGTTGTTCACCAACTGACTGGCGCGCTCGATGTACCGTTTCTCGCCCAGCACATAGCCAGCCAACCCCAAACATGTGACACTGCGGAAGAACGGTGCCAGACGACCCGGTGCTGCTACCTCGGGCTCGGTGTGGTCACGCACTCCGTACTCGACGGATGTGTAGATAGGCCCTTCTGGTGAGATGGCAAGCAAGGATTCTGCGTCTTTTAGGTACGCATCTTCCGCGCACGTGCGCAACTGCTCGGCGACATTCTCGGCTAGATCACCGTCTTTGTAGCTGTTACGCGTCTTTTTAAGGGCCTTTTTGTTGTAGAACAGCATGTCATCGGGGTTGAAGCCATGGAGTTCTTCTAGGGCCTTTGCGGCTACTTGGTCACAGATCAATTGCACACCAATGCACCGTGCGTACTTCCGTAGTGACGCACTATCTTCTGTAGTCTGCTCCTGCTCAGCACTTCCACTGTATAGACGGGCTACCCAACTTGCAGGAGGCACCGTATCATTCCCAGGGATGTCCTGGGAGATCTCGTACGAGTACTCTTCGTAGTAAGGGTTACTCTTGAGCACCTGTGCATCCCATACACCCGGGATGGCCAATCTCAGCAACATGTCCACTTTAGGCCTGCGGCCGTATCTAGTCTTTTCCTCGTCAAATTTCTCGCTGGAATCGTTTCGGAATAACAATTGAGGTTCTTCTAAGGCATCGGGCCAGAAATTGGGGTCGAGTAGATCTGCATTATCTTGCATACGTTCCATGGGTACGTAAAAGTACTTGGTTTCGTTGCCTCGATGGTGCACGATGTTGCGCATCTGTGGGTACGAGGGAACAAATAGAAAAACAGATGAGTCTTAATAACGAGTTACGTGCGTGTCAATTGAAGACGGAACACTAGACACGAACGTGTGCCCAAACCAATCTAGGTCTCAAGTATAGTCATCGTCTAAACACACCTCAGCCCACGCATTCATTGTGAAGAAGCAGTTTCCATCGAACGGTAGAATCCATCGGAAACCGTCCTTCTTGCCCAGACTAACCATCTCATTCCGGGCGCCGTTGTTGTTGATAACATACCGGTTACGCGTCTGGTACATATTGTCTATGATACTCTCGCGGTATATGGCGCGATCGATATCGTGGTGATCGGCCATTGGGGGAGTGTAACGGATATGGTCCATGCGCACATAAAGTGGGTTGTCGTACTCAATGCTTGTTTGGGACTCGAACTCCTTCAGGTCAATATCTCTATCGACATATTCCTACAATTAAAATGGGTGTATGAAAAGTTGTTTAAAATTGGGATATGTGCCACCGTCTCAGGAAATCATCCAAGCGTCCTGCGCAAGTTTGATTGATGGACTGGTCTGTAGATACACACGATTATATTACGACACTGCTCTTGATGTTACATACCTGTTTGTGTTTCTTGAGCAGGGTCAAAATTCGCGCCTTCTCTGTCTGATTGAAGATTCGATTTAGAAACCATCGCTTGGTCAGCCCAGGTAATTCGGGCTCATTCTCCAGAATAAATTTGACATTGTTGTATGATTGTCCAACCTGGAACACGCAAAAAATAAGAGGAAAAAATTGGAATTTGGCTCGGCAAATTTTATACTTTTTTCTGTCTCTGCTTTGCTTGTATACGATGCGTGCTTTGTGTTCACATGTTCACGCGCAGGTACAGCACACTAGTGTCGGTCTCTTCTCATATGTACGATAAGATGGTACTACACATAAAGGTTTGAACAGGAAAATATCCGCTTATGATTGTGAAAGTTTATAAATTTGATTTACACAACGGACAAACCTATCCTATATATAATTTGGTACTACAATGATAGATCGTATAGACGTCGGTAGACTAGAGAAGATATAGGAAGATTTTATATTTTATGTATTCCATTTATGTTTAGTGTATATATTATAATATACATATATATAATGTATATAATATATATATAATAATATATATGATATATAATAATATATATAATAATATATATGATATATATATATATACATATATATATAATAATAATAATATATAA
>NW_014040393.1:97219-103853 GCF_001186125.1 Sphaeroforma arctica JP610 | reverse complement strand
GTTTGTGTGTGTGTGTGTATGTATGTATGTATGTACGTATGTCTGTATGTCTGTATGTCTGTATGTGCGTGTGTTTGTGGGTATATATATATATATGAATTTGTACATATGTATGCCTATATATTAGTAAGTGATATGCATATGTATACAGTATAATTACGTGTGATATATAAAAGTGTTTTAAAGTATATACTTTGTTCTGCTTAGATCCTATGTTCCCTTCCGGGTGCTTGTGGGAAGTTAATTAGTATATCGGCTCCTCTTTGTTGCATTTTAATTTTTCGAGGTAGTGGTTGCTTGTCGTGTTAGCCATGTGGGTCTTCTTAGTACGCAACCTTTTTGGTAATTATGTTTGTATCTGGAAAACGCTCTGCACCACTACATATAGCAGTCGATCTGCACCCCGTTCTCAATATAATTGCAAACCACGAATACCGTATATGGCGAACAATACTATACGAGGTTCTGAATCGTTTAGGTCTTGCGCATGGCTATTTCTTCAAGATGATAGCATTTCTATACACAGAAACGTTTATTTACGTACTTACGACACAGTCTAGATAAAACATAATAAATGTTTGTTGATCCGACCATGAGGTTGTACTCAACACATTTGTTGATTGCGTTGTTGACTTTGCAAGAATCCGTATGCTGAACCTGACCAATCGAGCTTGCGCGTATGCCACATATGTCCATGCTCCCAGCCGTTTAAATATATGTTGAAACAGCGAAACGAATGGTTTACTACAATTACGACTAAGCTTCAAGAGCTAATCTTATAAATTTCACTCGACATGTATGGTAATTTATTCACCTCTATGTGCCCACTTGAGTGGACCTGAGATGGAACCGCCTGAGTTCACCAAAATATGTTGACCCAGTTGCGGCTATGGCTATGTTTCTCTGTTCAGGTTCACCTGATGAGTTCTGTCATAGCGTCCACAGTCTGAGTACTATATCCAAATCACACTATTTCCAATGTGTACGAATGGAGGTGTCATTGATCTTGCCAAATATGGATTTTCTTTTTCTTGTGCGTAATACAGTCTTCCTCATGTGGGGGATGTGTGTACGTGATGGAAGCTCGAGGGAAGGAGTATACTGGCACCCGCGCGTTGAGTGATGACTCTATCGCTAGTAACAGCAACAGCCTAACAAACTTGAAAACATCAAGATTGTTGGTCGGCTAGCGAATACATTCTAGTCGTTCTTCCATTGTGCGTGTCTCGTTTTGAGGTCAGCATCCTTCGTCGCAACAATGTGCAGTCACAGCTTCTGCGCATTGCAGCAAACATGCCACTACAAGACTACAAGATCCGAGACATGCGATTCCTGGTATCACAACCATGAGCACCTCCTTTGAAAATATGAGTGGCAGTGCGTTTCGCAGTGGAGTTTTACTTGGCTCAGAGCACGCACAGTCGTGCTAGAAGTAGCATGACAAAGCCCCTACTCTTCCAGCTCAGCTAGCTTCCTGTATGTAGTGATCGATGAGTAATCAGTCCCAGAGCCTTGCATGTGTGGACTCATCCATGAAGATACATTTGCTTGGATTTTGTATGAGATATACAATGCACCCCTGGCGGTATTGGTTCATATAACACACCCTTTTGAGGAGGAGAGATTCTAACCCGTCTTGTGTACTGGCCTGGTATGTCGGTTTAAAACAACAGCAAGCTTTTGGTGGTATGCTGAACTCAGTCACCCGTGGATTAATTATGCATGATGCGGTTCCGGATGCAGTGATTTCATTATAGTCTACGTGTCACTTTCAGGCAAGGAGTATATATCTCCCACACTGAGACATCCCCCTCGGTGATTCCTGTGAGGATCCCCGTTTCTAGTCACTATACAGCCATTTGCTTACATCCAGACACCCAAGTGCTCAAACTGTTACAAAGCATATTTATTCTCTAAACGTTAAGTTTGGGGTAGTTTTCAGAGCCGTGTAAGCAAGCCCAGTATAGCCTAATAACGACCAAGCCAAAAAAGTACGCAGACATGCCACCCAAACTCAGTTAAAGTACGATACAGAGTCTACAGACCTCCCACCTTGCCAATACAACCCACTTCAATCCCATCCCCACCCCAATGAGTCAAAAACAGCAGAACTCGGCCCGAATCCCTACACCGACTGCACCCCTAAATTCAGACCAAGGGCAAATTGCCCTTTCCACAACTATTGCTACCACATAGCTGGATTGAACCAAGGAAGAAATGCTCAAAATTTCATCTCGATTGCACGAGCCATTACGTTGCAACGGTTGCTTGTCTGTGCGAGTAACACTCTAAATCTCTTAACTCAGTACCGAGCAATTCGTTCGACACTGTTGAATCCTATACGGCCCAACCCATCACGCCACACAACCGCCCTCAGATAAACGTGATCAATAGTGCCTAGCCCAGAACAATAGCGCACGCTTTGTAAATTGCCCCAACACAACCACAATCGACACCGACTGGGTCCATACCTAACCCATTTTGTGCGTATCAAGCAAAGTAACAAACTGACTGCATTCAGACACACTCAACTAAACTCCGATCCGACTCGACCACACCCGCCCAATAACGGAATATAACCGAGCATACGTCAACGAATACTCTCAAATAAACAGGCCATTCGGTCTGTGTGTTTACGTTTACGTTTACCTGGGCAGTTACTAGACTGCGCGATCTGCTGAAAGCACACAACTCACCGCATAATCTACTACCCGACAACCAACTAAACCAACCAAAGACCTGAACAATCTAGTTTCCCAAAAACCACCCAACCTTGGCATACATACCGTTTGAGCTTTGTGTTCTCCTGCACCAGAGCGTGATTGCGCTCTCGCAGCTGTGTGATCTGTGCGTCGCTGCTTGTGCGCTCCGCAAGGTGATCCACAACTGTGTCAATTAGGTATAAGGAGTGAGAAATAATTCAAACTAATTGAAATTAAATAAGAAGGCATGGTCCTGTATTATCGCGGTAGATTTCACTGTCAGCAGATGAGTGAGGGGTGAGTGCTGTTGCGCCTGCTTGCCGGTGTATTGTGCTAGATTAAAGATCATTTTATAAAAAACTCCCGGTTACATCAGCCTGAGATCGATGACACCGTCCTCGTATACAGGCCAGGTCAACCCTACGCAGAAATGAATATCAGATTATCCACGAACACTCCAACACAGCCGAGCCCATAAACCAAAAAATACCATCTTGAAACTACATACACCTGTACACACCACCGCCGGATAGCCACCCACCGACCTACCATGTTGGAGGATCACTGTTTTGCTGTGACTGACCCCTTTCGCGCGCTGTTGGGTCAATACGGGAACCAGCGCAGCCGCCTGAGCAAACAGCATATTGATCGTCTCTCGACGGCGCTTCTCGCTTGTTTTGTGGTGTATCCGACGATTGCCCACCTTGAGAACATCGTCCACGAAGCCCCGGGAGCTGTGGGTTTTTAAGGTTTAGGGTTTTATGTTAATGGGGAATGTCAGATGACGAAATAGAACTAGAAACCGACGGAAAGGTGGAGTCGTGACCGCTTGAGGATAGAACAGACCGAAAAGTATTGGTTATTTATAACCGCCGCGTATTATAATCGAGAAGTATCAATGCGCCATCTTACTATATGAATAAATAATATGTTATAAAGTTCAAGGCTTTACGGTTTGGGTGTGTTTGCAATTTTTCCTTCTCTTTACACACACCTTCCCTCGCCCTCCTGTATGGCCTGGTAATTACTTTTCACTTCAGGCAGTTGCAGCGGTGGTACTACGGGTGAGGTTGTGCCCCACATTGCATGCGGCAGTACTGGAGTTGTGAATGGGGTGGGCGCCAATTGGGGGGTGGTCTGTGCATGGGAAGCGGAAGATAGACAAGCGAATAATATTAGGCGTAAATAGTATGACAGTATCAAAGCATACCAGAAGGATAAAATTTGCTTTTGTACATACAAGCGTATATGTGGAGGAGTTGAAGCAGTCGATGCGAAGATCTACCCAATGCCCACATGACAATAGCATAACGTGTTATGAGTGGAAGGCATAGCCACGGAGTTGTATATGCCTCAATACGCACATATTTCTACAAATATGCATGTCATTCACATACCTGATTGGAGTGTGACCCGCTTTTGTATGTGCTGGATACCGGTATGGCTGGTTTTATTGGGGCCGGTACGCTCTGCCGCCTTTGCAGGAGCGGCGCTTTGTGCACCTGGTTCACACCAGCTAAAGGGACTCCTACAGTCAAATCAGTATGCAGAAGTTGTTTTAACTTGCAAATCTTACCTCTGTACCACCCTAGATCTTAGACATGTGTTCTATGTTTCCGTACATGTATCAATTCCCCATAGAGTAGTATACCGCTTTCATGCAACATACGACAACATACGCAGATCGCCAACGTCCATATGAAATTGTTGCGAGAGATACGAGAGAGACATAACGACAAAAGGTCAACCCACTACGAACATGCGGGCGAAGTATACGGATTGAGTCGTGCACACCTTGGACTGGTATTGGCATAGCGGGCGGGAGCATCGCCCCAAACACTGATGTGGGTACTGCAAACTGGTCCTGCTGTCGGCTGTATGTGCGTTCGCGTGGGATATGAAGATGAGCGTGCGTCGGAGGATAAGATGCAGTGATGTGACTATACAACGAAGTTAATCCTACAGCGCATGTATCTGGATATAAACATTATATAACCCTTGGTGTTAAGGTTTATACAAAAGTGCGGGTGCTCGAAAATGAACGGCTAGCTAGTAGTTGCTGGTAGTTGCCAGTAGTTGTGCCCGGCTGTTTTCATTGTGCTGTAGCTGAGGAATGATACGATCATATCAAAACAAATTTGATATTGCCTTGTGAATGGTGTCGTTGAATGGAGGTAGGTATATATACACACATATATGCCAATGCTATAGAAAGTAATATCCACAATTTTAACATGATAAAATTTCTCGACCGATGTGATCAAACCTGCATGTACAACAGTACACGTACGTTCTTACATATAGTCATGCTCTAACTTATAAAAATGAACTTCCTCATGGCTGCATGCATATGAAAATATCACTCTGGCTCAAAGCCCCGTTGGAAATTTCCAATAAGCAAACACTAAACTAGAGTACATAGGCACGGGTACATACATAATCACCCCAACCGCACCGTATGTACATCACATACGTAGGTTGTCGACCCGCCCCGTTGAGTAGTAATCCAAAGCCAAAGCTGGTATAATCAGTCGTTGGCGCATGGAATACACTCTCACTCACAGTGGCCCTGCTCTCTCGGTTTCTGGCCGCTTCTGCATCCCCCCAGGTCCCTGTTGCTGTGACATTGCGATGTGTCCCATTGACCACATAATTACTTTCCTGGCGCTGTGGGAGGTTTGCGCTGTGTGCAGTACTGTCGAACATCCCCTCAGTAGGAGCGGTTGCTGATGTGTACGTGGTAGGACCTGCACAGGTGTTCGCATCTTCTTTGCCTTTCGTGCCATGCTTGTTCGTAGTAGCGTGGATCATTGTCCCAGATCCTCCATTCATGCGCATACCTTCGTCGTCAATGCGCTCGCCACTGTTAGCCATATCCGCCGAACTGTTCTGGGTACTTGTACTATCCTCCTTGTGATTGGTTTTTGACATGTGCATACCCATATCCAGGTGATCGTTGGTGGAAGGGAACCCGGGCGTTGGCAGATGCATGCTTTGCATGTCTGTGAGTGGCGCCAACGCAGATGCGCCCAGAAAATTCATATCGGTATCAGAACTAAAGTTCAGATCACTGCTACTCAGAAAGTGAAAGGCCTCGGCAGGTGTCAGCATTGGAGTGAGTGCCGGTGTGCTGTAAGGAAACATTTGCGGTGGTATCAGAGGGTAGTAGGCTTTGCTACGTGCAGTGTACAGGTATCATTCTTATACTGATCGAGTTACAAAATACTGAATCATTTTGTGAGAAGATGTGAGATAATGTCTTTAGCATGCATATTTTAAGAAACGTTTACATGCAGAGGTGCTATGCATTCTTGCGCAGGACTTGAGCACAGTATAACATGCAAGACAATAGCACAGTAAATCGTACCTTCAGTAGAACAACCGAGATTGAAAAAAATACAACAAATACCAGACTACGATTATGATTGATACTGATGAATTCACCCGACGTATCATCTTCGCTTTCATTTTCTGTCGAGTAGAAAATGTGAGCAGCAAAAATAATCGCGTTGGACAGAGTGTGGTCATAAGTTGAAACACTATTTAGTTCACAGCCACTATTCCATTGTGCGAGACCACAGTACCCATTTACATAATTTACGAATAAATGCAAGGGTAGCCCAAGAGGAACACATAAGACTCACCTGAGGTTAAAATTGAGAAAGGAAAATCAACAAAACAATAAATTTTAGTGTCCATATTGGTTTCGAAGCTCATATTATATTTGGCAACAAATATACATATATCTTCACACGCAGACATACATACAAGTAAATCTATGTATATATATATATATATATATATATATGTGTGTGTGTGTGTGTGTGTGTATGTGTAGTATATATATTATGTAGTATATATATAATACTAACTAGTGTAGTAGATAGTATATATATATATATATATGTGTGTAGTATATATATATATATATA
>NW_014040393.1:87192-97199 GCF_001186125.1 Sphaeroforma arctica JP610 | reverse complement strand
GTGTATGTATATATATATATATATATATATATATATATATATATATATATATATATATGTGTGTGTGTGTGTGTGTGTGTGTGTGTATGTATGTATGTATATACGTATACACTAGAACGTTCAAACAATCACACATACCTCACGCATGATGCGAGACTGTTCAACAACTCATCGCCCAAAGTAAGGAGTGAATCATCCTCTAGTGGGGGAAACCCATTCAAAGCCTGTTGATGATTGTGTTGTGACTGCTGTGAATGTTGATTGGTATGTCCGTAATCTTGACCATATTGTTCCTGTTGTTGCTGCGTTGGCATTTCGTCTTGGAATCTCCGAGTTTGTTGATGTTGTTGTTGTTGCTGCTGCATGGTGTTTTGTCCATGGGGTAGATTTATCCCCATTTGAGACATTCTGACAACTCACACGCTACCTATAGTTAATTTTACTTCGCACTAGACCTGTGGTTGAACTTTTTAGTTGGACCCAAACTCGATACTGAGATGTAAGCTGTACTGGCATTCGCCATCAAAGTGGACTTATCTGATAGAGTTACAGGAGCTCATAAAACAAATAGGATTAAGCCTGAGGTGAACATTATGTTATTAATATGCTCGGCAGTCGGTAGCCGGATTTGCCAGCGTCTACATGTATCACCAGTAGTTACAGTAGACAATACTTGTTGAAAATATGTACACAATATTTTAAATACATCGCAACGCGAGTCCGCGACTTCGAGGATTTTATGAACCCGATTTCAGGAGTAGAAAAAGCCTGCCGCTTTATTACTAAAGCTATTTGGTATTTTAGACTTCCAAATTGTTGTTGTTTTTAGTTTGCTTCAAAATAGATCACAAAGATCATACCAACAGCCAATCTCTATTTAGGATTAAGTCCGTATTCTTAAAACCTTTGCGACAGAAACGTATTTGAAATATATCATTTTGTAATTACCAGTATGAACAATCCCGTGCTCCAATCCTCACAATTTCACATGACCCCACCAGAGCAGCCAGCAGGGCAGCAGGGGAGAACGATAATCTTTCCCGAAAAAAAATAGTTTGTTTTTGTTTCTGTTTTTTTTCTAAAGATAAACGGCACAATAAGACTGGCTGGGCTGGGTGCTTCTAGGACAGTGTGAGTGATGCCCCTTGGGGGTCTAATATAAACGAACAATATTTACATAAATGTAAAAATTCATACAGAATAAAAGAATAAAAAACCCCCTTTTTGAGAAAAAATATATCACTTTTTACTCCTCTCATAAGTTACAAAACAACGAGGGGAAGCTATGCATTCCAATTGGATATCAACAGATCGACATCTTATGTACAGTTGTTCACAGTAAATACAACACATCCACCGTCCACCACTGAGCCACTGACTGACCCGTGTCACCCTGCGGCACTGGGGCTTGGGTTTATAGTGGGCAGTGGCCCTGCTGTCTGGGCGGCTGGGCCATCCGAGTTCCCAGACCCCGTCTTTCTACTAGTTCCGACTTCCGACCCCAGGGCCCAGGCCCAGGGCCCAGGGCTCCAAGCACTGGCAGTTTTCAATTCTTGTGTGTTTTATCGTTTCAAGTTTTAGAATAGTTTCAGGTTTCCAGTTTCCAGTTTCTCAAACAAGAGAGAAGAGTTCAAGAGTATGACTGTGCTATGCTTCTTCTCTTGTGCATCCGTTCTCACAAAGCTCTTAGCCTCTCTTGCCAACGCGCGGGCAACGTTCTAAATATCGACTATTTGACAGAGCATTATGTATTCAGTATTCACGTCTTTCTGACTTGTCCGTTCTCCCTTGTGTTTTAAGAATTTCTACTTTTTCTAGATGGTCATGGTATTCACAGCATTCTTGGCTTCGTGCCATGAGCCATCTTTAACATTTTATTTTCATATACATAATTATTTTTCACATTTTAAAAAGAAGCAAGCTGTTTCAAAGGGTCAACATGACAAACTGCCAAACAAAGGTGCATTGGACACTCGTTATATTCCAAAGTCATCTTACAATGTTGTATACGTGGAAACAAATACACGATACATTTTACCACAACTTTCAACTTGAAGCATGTTAAGATTGGATGAGTTCTCTTTGGTGGCTGATCTCGAAGAATCTAAAATGGCTGGGCTAGAACTCGCACGGCATCATGTACATAATACACTAAATTCCCTTTTGAAGTATTCTGAAATCTTCGCTGGTACCGCGCTAAATTCCCTTTTAACTGTTCTGAATTCATATACTGGTATCAATACTATACGTCAGCGCTCAACCTCTGTATGAACACTTTAACAATGTTATGTACTTCGATTGTACGCGGCAGCCGTACATGTACGAGTAAACGGCAGATGCGGATCAATAACAATGAAATATACCAGAGCATAGGTACCCATTGCAAATTGCCGTAAACAAGTATGCACTCGAATGTTCGTATGATATCCGTGCATACACGTACAGATGAGCATGCGCAATTCTATAGGGGTTTGCGGTTGTTCCTGAAGCAAAATCCATAGCATTAAATACTAAGGCTGATAAACTGATCTACTAATGATTGAAGGACTCGTTACTAAAGCATTTGCAAACACAGGCGCTACCGGCTACACCAACGACAATGTTTTCCTCAAACTATTCCTGGCGACAACTTGACTCTAAAGTGTTGCCCAGCCAGGATAGGATATTCTACAACCATCGAACTCCTCGTAGAGACTGGACTTATTCGGTTTGTTCCCAGAATTTCCTCGACCAGACTTTGTACAAACAACATCGTACTGTATCATACAGCCCAACATCTAGATTAGCAACTACGTAGCTCCATTTAATCGACCCATCTTGAAATAGGGTATTATAAACTATGAGCCAACTATTGATGGTAACACCGCGTTTCCAAGGTAACGCGTAATTTACGTTCTAGGGCTGATTGTGAACCTTTGTGAGCTTGGTTCTGCTAAGGGGACCACTGAGCGTTGTTGCTGAGTGTTCAAGTTGACCGCGGTATCGCCAGTGTGATATGTGCGCACACGTGATATGTATATCTCACTATGTTGAAATATTCTTTATATACATGTACATGTTTACACACAACACCCATCGAGTTACAAGGCAGCCGTGGGGTCGGGGGATAGTAAATAAACATTGTTTGTTTTTCGTCTGCAGGAAGGGAAAGGAAGGAAGGGAAAGTAACAATCAGTAACAAGGAACACACCAGACGTTAGATAAAACACTTCTCAAAACACAACAGCAAACACACAGTGCCCCTTCAACCAACGAGAAAAGTCCCTCGAATATCGCTTTGTTAGTCAATTTGATAGCTCCAACCCACTATTCGCTGTGATAATCCACCCACTATTCGCTGTGATAATCCACCCACTACTCGCTGTGTGATAATACACTTACCTTAATCCTTAATTCCAGACCTTCAACATCGAATCCCAAGATCCAGTACATAGCGCCATACCATCTTGTGACACACCAAGACATGACACTCGATTTTCATGACCTACCAATTCTCCTACCCGTTGTCCCTGTAAGCATACACGCAAACCAGTCAGTCAATACAAGTTGCATAAAATCACGAGAGCATATTCATCTACAAGTACCTGAACGTTATCATCATATGTGAGCACAATAGTACAAAGGCATGAGGGATGTCAATTTAATAAAGATAGTTTACCTTCTGAACTTTCAATCAATATATATGTACGTATACATATAGATATACGCATACATCATATATATATATCTAATACTATATACAGTACAGAATATACGTATACATCAACGCATACATATACCAAAACATGAAGCACAGAAAATCAGAATAGACCCGAACATGTTAATGTACTTACATATGCATGTACAAATAGATGAACAAAAACAATAAACATATCCGTATGCTTGTATATATCCATATGCACATATATATATATATATATATATATTACTTATTCACTTGCATATGCATATGCACATTCATATACATATGCATACATGATACATACATCCATACACTCGTACATATAACGATATACATCCATTTATGTACACATCTGCATCCAGTTATAAATTTATGAATTACTTCTACTTCTATATCTAGAAATGAATGTAATATGAATATATATCGGCAGATTTATAATTTTAGAAGTGAATACAAATCTTTGTGACTATACATTGTCACAACACATACTATGTGTTAATTTATAAAAACATACGTAGATAGAGACCGATGTGTACATGTACGTATTTGGCTGTGTATATCCCCCCCAAAAGAACATACGATATTTGAAGTGTTTGAATATATACATCTATATAAATGCTGATACGTATCAATAAAGCACGCATGGTAGACGCAATTTAGCGGTATATGCCAATACTTGTGTGCCCGTAAACGATACGTATACTTCCGCAGACTCAGTGAATCGACTAAGTACTAGGATAGGACGGAAGTGAGAGATGGGCGACAGGTCGTTGTACATACGCGCCTCTACAAACAGGTTCGAGAACAGTGTATGTGTGTGTCAGTGTTTCCCAAAGGCGTTGTGTGCGCCGAATTAGGGGTAAAGCAATAGTGTAAACGTACATCAAAGTTTATATATACTCGGCAAAACAGTAATAATTTTTGACATTTTAAAAGAATAGGTTTTTGTTCACACAAAGAAGCCCCTTCTAGGTACGAGATGCTATATAATACAGATTGACACTAGAATAATCATACATTCCCAACCAAACATATATTATATAAACATATACATACAAACATGCGCATAAATACATACAAAAGAACAAACATACATACACATACATACATACATACATCATATACACGCATACACATATATACATACGAAAATATATAGTGATGTGTATATGTAATATATGTATAACATATATATATATATATATATATTCATTGTATGAAAGTGTATATAAGTATATTTGTATGAATATATATATATATATGTATATATTCAATGTATGAAAGTGTATATATGTATATATATATGCCAGCCTACGTATTGCACATCACTTGTTCAAGTTAAACACACGCGCGCAAATGTGTGTAGGCACTCGCACGCAGGCTTATCCATACAATAGAGCGTGATATGCGCAAATATCACGTTTACAAACGTTCAGAAATTTAAATAATAAAGTGCACAACAACGAATATCAAAGTCGCCTTTGTCATGCTGTGCGGACGATTTTTAAAGAAAATCTTAAATAATAGCCACACATGCATGCAATTGGATATGGATACGCCCCAATCACCAGAAGGCACGTTTAACACTTTACAACGTCCAACCTTGTATTTTCCGTACGATGAAACAGTCCCTGAACTCAAAATGAGATATAAAATATAGCAAAGCCATCTAAAACATGCTCGTATTTGTCCTGTTCAGGCGTCTAGGTACGAGTGCATCGGAAAACCCCTAAAACCATAAAACGACCATGTGATCTGCGCCATTTATAAACATGATACCACAAACCCATTCAAACATCAGCACCGATCATGGCTGCGCTAGATGTTTGCGACAAATTGATTTGAATACACATTCACGACCATAAACATGGGGAAAATACTATACGGTTTGTGTATGAAGATACATCTGGTACATACGCACTTGCAGACATAAAAATACCATCACACAGTATGCATATGACACAACGTCTGATACATAAATACTTCTAGCAGACAGGAGGATAAGTGTATAGGACAACTCAATGTATTTTTATTGATATCATCTGCAGTGTGTATGTAATCTGCAGCAGTATGCTTTCGTATAATGTCGTATTCAGATAACAAATACTTGCATATATACTGAAGATATACGAATACGTATAAATATAGATATAAATTTTATAACATATACACCTAGTTATACACATAAATGTAATATATATAAATTATACAAAGATATATATATATATATATATTATATACATATAAAATTACACACACATATATATATATATATAAATACATACATATATATATAAATAAATATAATTACATATATATATATATATACATACGTATATGTACATATGCATAATATATATATATATATATATATGTATGTGTGTGTGTATGTGTGCGTGATATATGTATATATACATATTCATATGGGTCAGTGAGTTTGTACATGTCTGCAGTCCCATTCAGCGAAATCACTGAAAACTCAGCGTGTGTATGAATATATGTTTTAACTATGTACATGTGTACGTATATCTGTTCAAACATCTATTAATGTATACATAATCATGTGCATATGTGGAGGCATGTATGTTCGTATGGATTTGAATATTATTCTGTACGTGTATCTGTGAACGAGAATAAAATCACTGCATAAATACTCCCTTATTATTCACAGATACCTATTGTATGCATGTATATTTGTGTGTACGTGTGCGTGAACTTATGCATGTAATTTGTACAAGCCAGAAGGCATATGAAAATATGTATTTGTTACCTACTTCAAACCACTCACGGTGTAGAAAAAAGCAATCTATATATAAAACTAGGCATCACAATCCCTATAAACAGACAACACAGTACTCTGCAACCTCACCTAAACCACGCATATGATATACTAACCCGATACCACTGACACACTACATATGCACACACGAACCACTAACATACAACACACACCATGTAGTACATGATACGTACTTTGGATACACACTCACCTTCAATGTATCCCACACGTGACATTCAAAATCGTCGTAACCCGCGAATAACAGTCGGCCCGAGCGCGAGAACGATACGGAGGTAATCCCGCACACCAGCTTAGCCTCGGTCAGTTGTATCATCTCACAGTCCGCACGGATATCAAACACTTTACAATCACTGTCGTCGGATCCGGTGGCAAACGCCATAGAGTCCGGGAAGTGCTCTACTGAGTTGATATCGCTCTCATGTCCGGTGAAGGTCTGGATGCACTGGCCGGTGCGCAGATCCCAACGCTTGGCAACGGCATCACAGGCACCCGAGACGAATGTGTTGTCACCGTTCTTGCTCAGCGACAGGAACATGCAGTCTCCGGTGTGTCCCTGGTAGAGTGGATATATGCAGCGCGTCGAGTGAGTGATGCTGTGGGTATTGTATATGGTATCTATGGGAAGAGTAATCATACACGGGGAGAGAAATAATATATATATATATATATATATATTTGTCATATTTATAGATTTTGGTGATAGTAACTATGCTTGAGATAGCTGTCAGGCAGTAAAGTTATCAAATATATTTAGCAGCGTCGTATTCTTGACTAGTGTAAACTGCTTACTTTTCAGAGCGCGATCAATTTATGACAGTCTAAAAAATGAACGGGTAGCAACTACTTTGGCCTCATACTGACTTGGGATTGTCTAATTTACATCGATCATCTCAGCTTGCGTGACTCGACTTCTCAAAGGAGCAGACGTGCCCGATCAGGCGATGTATGACACCGAGTGATCGCTCAGAAACAGGAATAACACGTACTTGTGAACACAAGACTATCTAGCTATGATTGACTTATTTATACAAAAAAACATAGAAATTTGATCAATAGAAATGATGAAGAAAACTGTTGATACCGCTGTACAGGACGTGTTATTGCAACCACAAACAGCCCCAACCTACAAAACAACCCCCTGCCACAACCCCATCGCATCTCTCAAACCTAATAAGTTAGAAGTGTAACCTGACTAATCCTACCTCCACAATTGTAAACTTGAGATAAAAATGAAAATATGTCCGGTACATAGTATTAAGCATTGGGAAACATGTCACCATCTCACCATTGTCAATTCATATTGAGCGGACGCATCCTGCAAACAGTATCGTACACGTAATAAAACGCTGGCACACAGACAGTGGGGTATATGACTTGACCGTCATGGCTGCCAAATACAAATGAAAATAAAAGTAGTCCCGTAAGTGGATAGAAGTGAATATAACTCGATTGAGTACGTGCAGTTCAACGTCACAGATATGCCGTCAGTATATACACAGCTTCAACATACAGTGAAGGATGTTTTCATCTTTCCGGTTTCGACATCCCACAAGCCGCAAGTCATATCTCCGGAGGACGTGACAATTTCCTTGTCATTTATAAATCGACAGCAAGACAGATATCCTGAACACGGTACAATGGTCAACGAAGTTGAGATCAGATTTACGAACAATATTACACGCCACGAGTGCCATGGCAAATTCTCACACTACCATCAATTGAAAACCACAAGGTCGTTGATTGTGACGGTGGATTTGATGTTTAATGCAACGTTACATTACCCAGCCAATTGTTAAGGAATAATCGATGACAGTCAAGCAGAAAGTGCTGCAACCATTCCCTACCACTACACACGCTACTTGGTAGAAAGCAAACCGCAATACAAACATAAACACAGTTGAAACTTTCGTATTTTAAGCTAGCCTATAGATGTCACTATCAATAGACTATAGCTCTCACTTTGTCACTAAGCATAGCCCATAGCTGTCACACTGTCACTATGCATAGCCTACAGCTGTCACAGTGTCACTATGCATAGACTATAGCTGTCACAGTGTCACTGTGTATAGGCTATAGCTGTCACAGTGTCACTATGTATAGACTATAGCTGTCACCGAGTCACTATGTACAGACTATAGCTCTCACTTGTCACTATACATACCCCATAGCTGTCACAGTGTCATTATTTATAGCTTATAGCTGTCACCGTGTCACTATGTATAGCTTAAAGCTGTCGCAGTGTCACTATGATTAGACTGTAGCTGTCACAATGTCACTATATAGCCTATAGCTGTCACAGTGTCACTATGTATAGACTGTAGTTGCCAAAGTGTCACTATGTATAGCCTATAGCTGTCAGTGTCACTATATGACTATAGCTGTCACAGTGCCACTATGTATAGACTATAATTGCCACAGTGTCACCAGTGTTACTATGTATACACTATAGTTGTCACAGTGTCACTATGTATAGACCATAGTTGTCACAGTGTCACTATGTATAGCCTATAGTTGTCACAGTGTCACTAGGTATAGGATATAGCTGTCACAATGTCACTATGTATAGGCTATAGCTGTCACTGTGTCAATATGTATAGCTCACAGCTGTCACGTCCAATCCATGCATCATGTGCTAAACCCTCCAGGTAAGAAACACGCAGGGATGACATTGCGTTGTTTTCAAATACCCAGCGGACAATAACGAAGTGCAACTACCGTGATACTGACTGAAGAAAAGAACAAAGACTGAATTCGACCTCTAAAAAGCAGCCGTACCGAACTATTCTCTGATATCAGGCTTTGTAGACAGTTCTGATAAAACCCCCACCTATATCATTACTGGACACTGATGTCAGACGCGCAAGCTGAATCCAAACGGCTAGACATAGAACGCATACACAGTGACCGTGACGGTATGACGGCAACTAAGTATTAGGGTGTACAAACCCTTTTCGAAAGTGTTGTATATCATCCGAGTCTAACAACTATTGTATATATCAACCGACATAACTGTGCATTCGTAGCTATATCGTCCGCTTATTCCTAAGGGAATAGGCAACGACCTTAGAACGCACAAATGCAACGCGCACAAAAACAGTATACATTGGAAATAACAAAATAACAACAATAACAATATGTATACCTTTGTGACTGGCCAATTCTCGTGTAACACGGGATGTCCCGTCTTTTGATCGTAGGTTATAAACTGAACAGATGTTATCTAGACCACCACAGGCTACAAAGTTCCCGGATGGTGCATACGCACAGGACATCACCCACGATGATCGTAAGGGGATAGCATCCACCTAATTCCGAGAAACAGGTAGAGAAGATATCAGCATGAACATGTGCGAACAGGCGTACTCAACAGCGTGCACGCGTGCGCTTCTGTATAAAAAAACCCCGTCAGTAACAGTTTATAAATAAACTTTCCATGTAATCTGTGTATGTTCGTCGCGGTATAACAAGCAAAGTCGATATATATATATATATAAATAAATATATATATATATATATAATATTTAT
>NW_014040393.1:81582-87172 GCF_001186125.1 Sphaeroforma arctica JP610 | reverse complement strand
ACGCACAAATAGAATATACTATACTATACATATAATAATATATGTATGTATGTATATATGTATATATATATATATATATGTGTGTGTGTGTGTGTGTGTGTGTGTATTTATATATATGTATATATATATATGTATATATATATATATCTCTCTCTCTCTTTTACGCCGTCTAAACTCTTTGCTTGTACTTGCCATAGTATGAGAGTGGCCTCGAAGTTATATACAAGAGTTTGCTTGTGAAATGTGCTTGGTGTGCACTGAGCTGGCGTATCCGATTGTGCTGCAAATTTTGTATGCACATGCGTGTGGGTGAAGTCCTGTACAAGTATCTGGTGCGAGTAAAATGTCTATCGTGTACGTACAGGTGCCTTTGCACATGCATGTCGTTTCTTGGCGTTAGTAGATATATTCGTGCTCGTGCTCGCATTCGTGCTCGTGCTCGCATTCGTGCTCGTGCTCGCGTTCGTGTTCGTGCTAACTTTCGTATTGTTGCCCCTGTTCATCCCTGTCAATATTCGAATATCCGCATTCGTGTTCGTATTCGTATTCGTTGATATTCGCGTTTGTGTATTAGTATTCGTGTTCGAGTTATTCATTGTTGTATTTATGTTTCTGCATTCTGCATTCCGAATTTTGCACTTTGAGCGTGCGTGCATACGTGCAAAGTATGTGCGTGTATGCATGTTTGTATGCATGTATGCATGTATGTGTATAACGTGTGTGTACGTACATGCGTGAATGTGTGTGTGCGAGTATGTGTGTATGTGTATGTGTATATGTGTGTATGTGTGTGTATGTATGCGGGCGTGTACGCTTTGTGCACGTGTCTTCATGTGTGGGTATATGCGTGTATCTGTGTGCAAACGTATGTCCCTGTGCGCCTAGACATATATATGCACATAGGCCTACATGCACTCGCCCATGGACGCGTGCTAAACCATATACCAAGCTAAGTTTAAACCTTCAAGCTTACATACGATATTGTAGATTAAAAGATGAAAAAACAATGTATATATGAGAATTTCTGTTCGAAGCAAATCTGCTCCCCATCTCAACGCACGACAACTTGAACCTGCGTACCTTGTTCGCCGTATACGCGTCCCACACGAGCAGTTTTCCATCTTGCGAAGCAGATACAATGTGTTGATTATCGGCCGACCAATGCATGGCGTATATCTTGGCTAAATGACCCCTTAAATTTCGTCGGACACGCATGTTGACTTTGGGTATAGCGGCTACATCTACATATACCATAGTAAGGCACGATATGATATAGTGTGCAGCAGCACAAAAAGGGGGGTCAGAAAGATAGAATCAAACATGTGCATCTTGAAAATTTAGGCCCGCATACTTATATGCGCGCAATATACCTAACGCAATATCCCAAACCTTTGTCTATTTGTTCACAGATCACTATGACGATGACCTCGATCTCGAACCAAACATTGGGAGTGATACATGCAAAGTTCCAGTTTAAAACCACATACAGAGTATGAAATTCATCATCGATATAGGTGCTTTCACTTCAGCATCTATCTCTAAAATATCACGTCCACAATGTGCCTGGTTATATAGCTACATAGTGTACAATCATACCTTTACAAATTTCCTCTAGAGTGGAATCGTTCTTAGCCTGCCTTTCAGCTTGTATTTTAGACTTAAGGTCTGCAGCCTCTTGTTTAAGAGCCTCCATGATGCTGTATAACTAACGTTTATATCAAGCAGTTTCGTGTGTATTGAGCTAAATCGTGTGCACGCCGGCGATATCCAATGCCACAACAGCTATGTTGAGCAAAAAAATAACTAGTGAGCCCCAAACCCCGGGCAATCGTAGGGACAGCAAGGATGTGTGCTGTGTAAAGGGGTGAAGAATACACAGATCTTTAACAGCACCGTTGTAAGCGTATAAGACGTATGCGTATATTATAACACTATTGTAAGTATATTGTAAACGAGCGGTTAATAGCTCCGTCTGCGTGTATACGCTGCGGATGCGTGCTAATGGAACAGTTATTGGATTGTTTAGAAGCTAGGCCTAGCTATCAAATTTGACCCAATGACAAGCATCAGTGTTTACTACAGTTAACTAAAAAATTTAGAACATAAACACAGAAAAGCAACAATGTCTGCCGAAGTATTTTGCACTCATCTATCAGACTATCAGTACACTTCCGTTGCCGAGCCACCTAATTGCAACTAATTTGAGATTAGTGGGATAATTTAAAACAATTCTACCAAGTCGGATACTCGTTGTGCTTGAAATAAATGCCCCGCAATAGGGTCTTCTGATAATTTTGGATTTTGGACCTTCAAAGTGTTCGGTTTCTTTTTTTTAGAAAATCAGTGTTACTCTCGAGCGGTTGGGTATCGCTGATCGTACTATCATGGACTTTCAGTCAGCATTCAGCATAGGGCTTCATAACTCATTAAATCGGAGATGGGTAGGTAATGACTATTTGCAGTTTTGTTATTTGATCAACTGTATCAATTTTTAACGCACAAGGATAATTATTGGCATAATGGCAATCTATTTATAACCGATTTAAAAAACTCGTAGTCGTTGACTCGCGTTGAGCGACCTACACGGTCTCTTCACTCTTATATTTAGTCCTGAGTCTGTCTTCACTGCTTCACACGGCTTCACACGGCTTCACAGAGTTTACACGGCTTCACATTTTCACAGTTCACATATTATTTTTTATTTTTTGTATGGAAAAAACAGTGAGTGTATCAGAGTATCAGTATTCAGTATTTACATATCGAGCAGTCGAGTGTCACTGTGTCGGGCTGTCGGGGAGACGTGGACTCGGAGTCGGGGACTCGGGGCTTGAAGTCCCGAACGACAGACCCCATAGGCCCAGCCGCCCATAGGACATATTTCTTGTTGAATGTTTGACTGTCTGTGTATCGATACAAATTCACAAATATTTGGTACTGTTTGCAAACTTTTACACATATTTTACTTTTTAGCCTATCAGGGTGGGCCGGTGGGAAACCATTCTCTAGAGTCTGGACTCTGGACTCTATACTCTGGACTCTGGACTCTGGACTCTGGACTCTGGACTCTGGACTCTGGACTCTGGACTCTGGATCATATAGTAAATAAACACCTCCTGGAGGGAAGGAGCGAGGGGCTCGGAGGGCCGGGAACCTGGACAATGGTGGTGAGCAATAGGCAATTGTGGGGCTGGGGTTGCCCTCAGACCTCATAGTCCTGGGCCACTGGCCCCTGGGCACACTCGCTTATTTACCCTTCTTCACAGGTCAAGAGAGTATTTTAGTGATAATTATAATAGTTTTTTACTAGAATATTTTATATATATATTATTTTAACCAATAGACTTCACTCTAAAATAAAATTTTAGCAAGCGAGAGTGAGTGTGAGAATTCAGATTAGAATTGAGGGCTTTTACTTTTTCCATAGCCTTTCGAAATCAAATATAAAACCCTTGAATTTAGGTGGGTGTGGTCTTTCACAAGAAAATAATATTTATGTTGTACATACATAGTATTTTTATTTCTATATAAGACAAAAGGGGGACACGAGCTTTTTTATCCTATTTACGTATTTATTTTTTAAAAACCTCTGGTGGGCGGGCATAGGACCCCAGACCCCCGGGGTTGGATTTTGCAACAACAACAAAAACATTGGGACACTGAAATTGGCTTTTATTTTATTTTTTAATTTAAAAAGTAGTGTAAAAATTAGGTGGTTTTGCGTTTGTGAGACAAACCCCCTAAAAATATTCCTATCCAGTATATAGCTTTCTAACCGTTCAACGTTTAACGGTGAAATCAAACCATAGCATTCTCAAACCCAGAACATTTTTGTTTTTTTTGTTTCTTTTTCTAATTTAAAAACATAGCATTCAATTTATATTTACAGAAAAAAAGAAGAAAATGCGTTAAATATACACATCGTAGTGATCGTATTTAATTACAAAGGAACTTTTAAATATATGGAAGTGAGGGATATCCGGGCATTTATATTTCAACTAAATAATTCGTCTGACAAAACCAAAAATGCCGAAAAGCTTGAATGTCTAATAACTCTATTGACGAACTTCAATATTTATTTACATAAATAGGTGGTTTTACGTCAATATCTAACTCCATATTCGTGTCCGGGGTATGAAATATTCACATAAATATATGTATGGGACTATGGATCGTTTCCACCTCTATTTGTTTGTTTTTTTTTAAATAAATTTGAAATAAATTAAAAACTAAAAAGGAAAAATGAGACATGCTTTCTGACTTTCTCTAATAATATATTTATGTATCTATGCCTATTTATGGTCTTAAAATATATTGATTTTACGGACAAATAAACCTAAAAAAATGTACTACTTTTGCAGAAGTTTTAGAACGGAAAATAAAAAATCCGGCTTCTAAAAAACAGTGAATTTTCATAGCCTTCTTTTTTTTCCAGAAGGCTATGGAATTTTGTACTTTATGTAGTAGGAGACGGTATACTGGTCGGACCTAATCCTAGGACAAGTCCGGACCTAGGACAAGGATAGCTGGACGGTCCTATTCCCTGAGCTCAGGGCAAGGGGCCCACATGTCAACTATAGCTAGAGTAACCGAGGCCCTGAGACCCGGTTAAGAATACAGCCCAAACTAATGAGTCTGGTCTTTTATACACTGGTTCTAGCGAGGCTAAAACATCTAGCTTAGTTTCACGATAGTAAACAACGTGTACCCTTTACTACAACTAAGCTCTACTGGCTAACCTATAACAGCCAATCTTGGTTTTTAACCCTAGATCCAGAAGTAATTATGAACACCTACACCATAACTCTATACCATAATTTATTGACTTTCCGACGATGGTTAGTTTCTCTCTCCGACTTATTGCCTCAGTGGCACGATCCCTCCCCTCTTATTGTATTACAGGGAACGTTGGAAGCCTATCCTACTTTGCTTTTCGCTCTGGGAGAAAGTTAAGTTCTCCCTAGAGTATACACGTTTCTTTGCCGAGGATACTAGGGTGGACTTTCTTCTTCGACACGTGGATCAAGCAATTCAGATCAAGATGATGGCTAATATCGGCTATGGTTGTGCCACGGTAGTGGTGATTGAACGTTACCTCTTGCCCACTATGGAGCATCGGCTCAACTGTGCCGTCTTGACAACGTTTCTACAAGGCTTCTCGACCAAGCCCGGCGCCTCAACACACTACACCATCAGAAAGATCGTACTAAGCTCATCTACCTGTCTGAATATCCAAGTACGGGGATATCTTGTTTGTTTAACGACTGGCATTTAGTCCCGTGGTTCCTATGTGTGATACAGGTGTCGGTATGCCGAAGATTAAAGATAGCTGAGTCTGGTATTTGTGTGGAACCAACTGGACTTCCCTCTGCAAACGTACCATCCACACCTGTGCCGGATGCTGATCACATCTCGCTCATCTCCATTTGCCCAGAGAAGTGTCACCACCGACGACCGGCACCAAAACCGATTGGATAGTGATACTTCTACCTCTTCCCGCCAGAAGAGAACTCGTTCACCCAGTATGGATGTAGTAAAAGTCCCCTTAAACCACTATCAGTGTGGAGTTAGAATTAGTTTACAATTAATTCAC
>NW_014040393.1:61725-62755 GCF_001186125.1 Sphaeroforma arctica JP610 | reverse complement strand
GATGGGGGGACATAGTATATCAGTCATGCACAGACTGTGATCTCAATCAGATCAAGCGCCATGGTTTCGCACCGCTTAAGAGTGTGACTGAAGATGTTCCATGGCGCAGGGTCATCATTGATCTGATTGACCTGCCCACGTCCGATCACACAGGCGACCGTTACGTATGCCACTTCTTTGATGTGGCGTCACGGTTTAACTTGCTCTGTCCATTAAAGGATAAGAGTACGCAGACCGTGGCAGAATTATGTTGCCAAGTCTTTGCTGACCACGGGTGGCCAGGTATTATGTGCACTGATAACGGTAGTGAGTTTTGCGATAACGTAAAGGAATCGCTAATACTCGTATCAGGCATATGCCATAAGAGAGGTGTACCATATAAGCCGCAAACGCAAGGCGCGAATGAAACGCGCCATAGAAGACTTAAGTTCTTCTTGCGTACTGCGTTAACGGATGATGCAGATGATTGGCCGTACCACTTTAAGTGGGTACAAACACAGATGAACGAGTGTGCTGATCCGGTTACAGGAACTACACTCGTTCACTATTTTCGTGGCAGATATAGTGAGTTACAAATCCCCTTTAACAAGGACTCACCTGATCACCATGAGTTACCATGGTTAGAGAAGGTCCAACGTATTTATAACGTTGTATATCCTTGCTTGCGAGAATTACGCAATATAGCCTTATTAAAAAGGCAAAAACGTTGGAACACTACCAAGAAGATAGCAAAGTATCAGGTCGGTGACAGAGTTAACATCCGTCAACGTAATTCCGATGCTACTGTATTAACATCTAAATGGATAGGTCCATATATAATCTCTGTAGCAGACACTAAAAGTGGAACGTACGAGGTAAATAACCCCGATGGTTCTAGTGCGCTTAATATAGGCACAAGTCGTGTTCCGACTACAGAGATTATACTCACAAGAAGACATGACTCTAATGCCCCTCTTGATCATTCTGAATTTAAAGACACTATATGGAGAACGGATAAGGGAGGCTATACATACTATCGTACACGCTTTAT
>NW_014040393.1:53871-61705 GCF_001186125.1 Sphaeroforma arctica JP610 | reverse complement strand
GATAGCATGTTTCCATCGTCTGAAGGCACGGAAGTTAAAACTTATCCGCCTACAGCATTTATCTCGAGCCTTAATGCTCATCCTTCATATGTGCTTAAGACACTGAAGCGTAAGAAACGTCCAGTCGACCACCACGGACCTACTGGACCTAAGCCCAAAACTCACAGGGTAACCGAGAACACTTAACTTCTCCGCCTGAGAAACATTAACTATATGTTATGCTACTTAATGTTTTCGACTCGTTTTTACTTTCTCGCTTTTTGACCCATAGTCAGTTTGAGTGAGCAACTTGCTTCTCATGGGTCTCAAAGCTGGGTGGGGGCTGTGTAATAGCCGGGCCTCCACATCAGACTCTATGTTATAAATGTACTATTAAGCAGTACGTAAATTATAAACGTACTCTTAATAGTACGAGGAACTTAAGTTTCCTAAATGGTTTTTAATGGTTTTATTAATTAATACCTTTTCCATTTTACAATCAGATATTTGGACGAGGCCATTCGTTTTTCCTTTCTCGCTTTTTGACCCATAGTCAGCTTGAGTGAGCAACTTGCTTCTCATGGGTCTCAAAGCTGGGTGGGGGCTGTGTAATAGCCGGGCCTCCACATCAGGCTCTATGGTATAAATGTACTCTTAAGCAGTACGTAAATTATAAACGTACTCTTAATAGTACGAGGAACTTAAATTTCCTAAATGGTTTTTAATGGTTTTATTCATTAATACGTTTTCCATTTTACAATCAGATATTTGGACGAGGCCATTATAAGGCCCCAGTAAAATACCAAACATAAAGAGTTGGTCTAGTTCTATTAATATAACTATATTTACTTTCCAACTTTATTTATATCTGAATACTTCGGTAGCGAGATGGCTCAACCGAATATAGGTTTCTAGCGACTATTAACGTTACCTAGTTGATCCTCCGATCAGCCAACCAGATGTGCCAGTCTGATGAAGGCTAAGTCGGTAATTCTTGATAAGTGGCAAGTTATTGGTTAAGACAATAACTAAGGAGAGCACAAGTATTTTTTTAATTTTAATTTTTTAAAGATAGGATTTTACGAGTCTCTCATATTCGCCCCAATGAAACATGCCATAGTTTCTAATAGAGCGACAACGAAACACTAAATAAAATCCCTTCGGCGGAAACAGTACTGAGAGGCTTATATATAGGCAATGTCTCAACCTCACAATCCCTCAGAGTATTGCTGTTTTCACGAGGCATACCTAACTTTACTAAAAGTCTCATTTCGTTTATTTACTTCGATATTTTCAGGATACTTAGAATTTACCTACGCCTTTATTTACTCTAAGGCGTTAATATCGCCTTAATAGACCGAATCTTACAACTATAGCGGCCAAAGAAATAGTGAAACGGGAATGTTCCAGTTTGATGATTCATGCAGTTATTCATTTGAGTCTGAACCCATTTCAAATGATAAGGCCACATATCCTCAACGTCATCTAGTGCGGTACGCAATAGCTTCTTTAGTTCTCTATGACGTGTCTCATTTGCACCCTGCGTTTGAGGTTTATAAGGAACACCACGCCTATGGGTCATGCCTGATACGAGTATAAGTGCCTCCATTACCTTGGTACAAAACTCACTACCGTTCTCACAACATAGTAGACGTGATAGCATAACTCTGCCACTGTTTGCGGTGTTTGTTCGGTATTGCATAAAGCAAGTTACAGCCCGAAGCCACACATAAGAAATGACAGATATATACATCGCCAGTATGCTTGGATCGCGGGAGTTTAACCAAATCGACTATGACTCGGCGCATCGGTTGGTCTTCTGTCACACTTTTTAGGGGTGCCCAACCGTAGCGCTTGATCTGGTTCTTTCTACAATCAGGAAAGCGTCGGTATACTTCACGTATGGTTTCTTTCAGCGCCGGGTGATCAAGCCCTGCACGAATAGCCATCTTATAAGTATGCTCATATGCATGATGAGTTAAATTATGTATCTTTTTAACTCTACTCTCGAGCTCTTCTAAGTCAGTCAGATTATGTGTAACGCTGGCTGGATGAACCATAGTCATGTTGACACTATAAATCGCAATGCCAACGTTACCGAATTCTCTTCTGAGACAATCGGACCTTTTGTTGTTTCCTACCATGATGAGAAGAGTGATACTTACGAAGTGAATAACATAGATGGTACTAGCGCAACTAATCTAGGCACTCACCGTATCCCTACCTCCGAACTCTCATTCGCCCGCTCATTTGATTCTGATGTACCAGTTATGGAGTCACAAGTCAAAGATATAATTGACAAAACATCCGAAGACGGTTACACTTACTACAAGACCCGTTTTATGGATGGGACAGTAGCTTGAATAACCTCCGAAGCGTTTCGTGAATCTCGCGACTGCCTTCGTATTTTTAATAAGAAATGGAATAAGCGTTTACATAAGAACACCTTCGTATTTTTTATAAGAAATGGAATAAGTGTTTACATAAGAACACACGAGATAAACGGAAAGGGTTTCCTCAGGTGACTACAAACCCGGATGGATCTGAAATTCCCTATCTGCCACCTACTTCCTGTGTGACTAAACTTTCTGATCTGCTTCCCAACACAGCAGAAAATTCTCCGAGCTTACTTACTAATGAAGAACAACCTTTGGCTATTACCTTACCAAGTAATAAACGTAAGGCGCCTACATCGGAAATGGTTACTGGACCAAATACTAAACGACATAGAGTACAACATGAGTCTTGAACTTGTGCATAAAGGCACATACTTACTCGATAAGCTATGACCGAAACCGTTTTACTTTGGTTTACGCTTTACGAACTAGATCGTACCTTCACGTACGTCCGTAGTCCTAAAAGCTACTGGGGGCTATGTAGAAATATGGCCTCCGGTCAGTCTAAAATATCAAGACCAAATGAGATAACACATTGGTTTTTATTTGTATTTAAAATAATTTAATACAAGTTCTTTTTCCGATATTTCCAAAGTGTTCTAAATTCACTTTGATGGCTCCAATAGCCTGAGTATTTGGTATGACTCATTTACTTGGACCTTTTTCAGACGTTAGTAGATGTAGGATATTGTAAACTAAGTTTTATAATCTCTGAACTACTACTTACAGGTTTTGGTCTTCCCGCCAATCTCCAAAATCCAATGTCTTTTCCTTTTTTTAACTTTTCTTTTAATAGAACTTTATTTATATTAGCTAATGTATTAACTTGACTTACGTTCCTATGTCTATCTACAAATTAGACATGTGGTCATGAACACTTAGTACTTCTAGTGAAAATTATTTAATAAAGAACAGCTAGAGGGCGTCCTGTGTGATCGAGGATATTAAGGCTCTTACTACGAGGCAGTCCCGATCATTCTTACACAAGCTACCACTGCTAAATCCTAACTGACTTAAATTGTATCTTAGTTTATATTACATAGCTTAAAACATAGAAATATCCATCGAAGTTTACATCCGCATGATCTTGGCTCGAGGTCACTCCACCCTTGAGTCTTTTGTTGGTCGACTTAGTGATACCGGCTACCGCAGTGATAGCAAGCGTAGTGTCCATCATCGCGGTTCCCTGCCCTAAAGGAACATAAATCTCTCCCGAGGATGACCGTATAACCGCCACAGTTCACCCTCCGTGGGCCGCGATACCCACTATAGCTCGGGTCGTGACTCTCGCCAACATTCCCACGGCCGTGATAACCGCAATGGCAACGACCATTGTTTTGGCCAGGGACGTTGCCAGTCACAAGACTCCACCTGTACGGACGTTCCAACCTGTTCGAAATGTAGCCTAAGCCACGCTGACAAGCTCTGCCCTATCTACCACACCTGTAAGCAGACGGGCCACTATTCCCGGCGATACCCGAATAAGGCCATCTCAGCTACGGCTACTGCCTCTCCCATTACTGGTAAACCGGCTGGTGTCGACATACCTCGCGAGGATTAACGTGCCCCAGAGTCAGTTCTACATTGCCACAGCAGGTGGTCACCTCTTCTACTGTGTACGCACCAGTAGACTATGTATCCGACACCACTAATTACGACCCAGTTGTGTCCACAAAACTAAAACCCCCTACCCATGAGCTGACACACACGAACACCCGGTGGATGCACACATACCCCCACACACCAGCACTGCGACACATACTACGCAAAGAAACGAATGGTCGGAACCTGTGGTCACAGCCGAGTGCGAACAAGCGGAGGTACAAGTGTACGTCGACACTGACTCCAAGCCAGCTATGCTTCTGGCCTCAATCGTTGAGCAACTTAATTTCGCTGTTGAGACAGTATCTCCAGTTTATTTAGAAGGTTTTGGGGGTGATGGTTAAGCCACCCTTAATGAGCGTGTGACCTCTGTAGTGAGTATACGCTAGATAACTGTATCTCCACGTTCTCCCTCCCCAGGGAGGGGGACGTTTTTCCTTTATTAATAACTATAAACAGTAATCCTAAAATGACTGACTCTTAAAATGAGTCATTAGTCATGTGCTGTAAAACCAGCAAAACCCTAAAGCCCAGTTTATCAGATTATTCTGATAAACTGTAAAACTTGTAATAAACCTAAAATAATCAAATAAATCTAAGTACTTGTATTCTGACCACAACCCCCCCAAACTGAAGCACTGAACAAAGCAGTGTGCCAGTTTCAAAGATGACAATAATAACATAGTACCTTATGTGCTGGCATTTATCCTCTGAGAGCTATAGCAGTGTGCTGGCAGTTATCCTTCGAGAGCTAGAGCAGTGCGCTGGCAGTTAACCTCTGAGAGCTAGAGGGCTCGAAAATCACGGTTCGAGCGTACCGTTCGACCGAATGGTCGTCAAAGAGTTATCATTAGATTTGTGCGCGTTGGCATTTACGTGTCTGCGAAGCTTTGTGGTAGGCCGCGATATCGTTGGCATCATCAAAAGCTTCTGCTGTTTCCCACGTTGGTTCGCCTTCTCGCCATCTCACCAGGTATTCCAACTTCCCCGTCTCATCATTCGTACGGTGTGTGATAATATGGCGAAACTCAACCCCTCCTTCGGTCCATAAGTCTTCGTTACTTGGTGGGTCTGCGTGTCTATGCACTAAACGGAGGAGTTCCACCCATACCGGTTTGTCCTTGAATTCTGGTGGGGCGGAACCATCTTTGTTCGATAACTCATAGCGTTGACCGTGTCTAGCTTTGACTACATATGGTCCAACAATGGCCGCATAGCCTTAGTTGTTCGGCCTTCTGATCGTACCATGACCACATCTCCTTCGTCGAAATGTACCAAGTCGTGAGCATGCAGGCGGTCAAATGTCGTCGTAAGCTTGCCTGTATACTTCTTGGTGATCTGGTGGAGGGTCGGCAATATAGTGTCCTGTAACTGGTCTAATCGTTGTGCCCAGGTGTCATTCGTCATCGGCTGAGAATCTGGTAACTCGTCCGTGAAATCGGCGAACGGAACATGGCGGCGGCCAAAGTACACGCTAAACGGCGCACTCTTATGGCGGCGGGATATCCGAAGGTTCTGGTATAGCATCGTAAACGGAAGGCGTTCGTCCCATCGAAGGGGAACTGCCTCACAGCATTGTCGAATAGAGCGTGTAATCTCCTTATGACGTCGTTCCGCCGCGCCCAGCACTTGGGGTCGATATGGTGGAGACACCTTGTGTAGCATCCCCACTTCTTGCACCAGAAGCTTCACTATCTTGTTGGTGAACTCATTCCCCATGTCTGTTTGGATTTTACGGGGGAAGCCATGTTCGCCAAAAATCTCTATGAGTGTCTGTGTCGTGGTTTCCTTTGTCTTGTCCGGTGTGGCTCGAAGGATAGAATAGCCTGTGGCGATGTCCAAGGCGTGAAGAATATAATTGTTCTTGCGTCTGGACTCCAGTGGCATCGGGATATAGTCCACTTGAATATGGTCCCACGGGTAGCGTGCATCGATGCTAATCATCGGGAGGAAACCTTTACGAAGTGTGTCCTGTCCCAAACATGTGCCACATTGCCGCTTAACCTCTGTGGCTAACTCAAGTGCCCCTGGCCAAACATGACCGTTCTGACGAAGTTGTTGGACTGTGTCCGCCGCCCCATGATGTCCTTGTTCGTGTTGCGCTTGCGTGAGTTGCGTACGGCGCTGTTTCTCCTCCGGACTCGCTTGTGCAAACGCCGGTTGACCCTCTGCATCTGCCATTGCCACTGAGATTTCTCGTGCTGTATCTAAGCACATGACATATTTTGTATGCTTTGGTTCTGCATAACCAAGTCGCTGTGAAAACAGCGGGTCCAGTTTGAACCCATTGGGAGGACCCACCCGTGCTACTACGGTATGACCCCATAGTGTCTTCCCACATGCGTACTTAGCGTACTTGAGGAACGTGTGTGGTGTCCGTGGTACCAGCACCGGTTCTGTCTGCAATAACTGCTTGAACAGGTCAACCCATGGTGCTCTTGGTACCCATGGTAGACATACTGTGGCCCGTGCGCCGTCGGCTCGTATCTTGCGTAACATCCTGTGTATCTGTTTTATCGACTATTGACCAGTCGTGGGCAAACGCTCCTCCCCCATCATCCTTCGTCCAGAACCGAGGAAGCTGAGCGTTGGTTGGGTCCGCAAATACATCTATGTCATTCGGTCCGAAGTGCTGTTGCGCTTGTTCAAAGTAACTAGGGAATAACTGCCAGCAGTCTGTGTACAATATTTCGAGTTCGTCCTGCTCCGCTGTCCCCTCGTGTACTCTACTTAACATGTCCGGGAGCACATTTGTCTCTCCTGGTATATGCGATATGGTGAAGTTGAATGGCGCGATGATATGATGCCATCTCTGAAGCATCGGATTAAGCTTGAGCTGTGTGTTCATATACACAAGGGCCTTGTGGTCCGTGAAGACCGCAAACCGTTGCCCATCCAAGTATTCCCTGAAATGTGTCAGTCCATATACCAATGTCAGTAACTCCTTCATAGGTGTGGCGTAGTTATGTTGCGCATGGTTCAGAGTCTTACTAAAGAACATTAAGTAATGCTTCTTACCGTCGACCCATTGGAATAGCGCTCCCCCCAAACCGTAAGCTAGCGTCGGTTTCCAAGTTCAAAGGAATGCCGTCGACCGGAAAGTGTAGCGCCACAGCATTCACCACTGCGTCCTTCATTGCCTGCCACGCCTGTGCATGTCTCTCCTCCCAACGATCACCTATCAACTCCTTTGGTTTGAGTTTGCAAAATTCGCGCAAGGGTGCGACAGTGTTCGCGAAATTAGGCAGATGTTCGTGGAGGTAATTTGCTAAACCCAACGCCGAGGCTATATCTTTGTACCGTAGTGGTGTGGGCCAGTCGATCAGTTTGGCCTGTTTTCATGGTCAATGTCAATGCCTTGTGCCGATAATTTCTTCCCTAGGATCATGACTTCGGAAATAGCGAAGTGGCACTTGGCAGGGTTAAGCTTAAAACTGTGGTATGATAAGCGTTGTATCACCTTCTGCACCGTCCTAACGTGTTCGTCATAATCGTCACTAGCGATAACTATGTCATCGATATAGTGGTGAACCGGTAAGCCATCAAGTATCGTACTCAAGGTACGTTGTAACTGCTGCGTGAGTACATGAAGACCGAACGGTGCTAATGTGAACGAGTACTGATAACGTTCGTGTGTAAAACTAAATAAGTATTGTGAGTCTGGATGGATGGGCAGCCTATATGTCCAGCGTCGTGTAGTACTTCTTACTCTTGAGGCGAGATATGAGCTCGTTGACCTTGGGGATCAGGAACTGGTCACCAGAAATAAGCGCGTTAACGACACGCATATCTAAACACACGCGTACCTTCTTGACGTTGCCTTCCGCATCGAATGTCGGTGCCGTAAGGAGAGGAAG
>NW_014040393.1:28912-52240 GCF_001186125.1 Sphaeroforma arctica JP610 | reverse complement strand
ATTCTTTGCGTCATAGTATTAACCGAGTCGGCACTAACCATGTACATCTCCCATCTCTACTACTGTGGATCCTAAAGAACTTTCTTCTTTTCGTCTAACAACTTCTTAAATATAATTTAAACTCATTAACTTGCAATTCGATTTGTACTTGTCTCACACTGAAAACAACCTTCCTACCTGTACTCACACATGACTACTTATCTGTGGATTCTGGCTGATTCTCTGATTTCGTCATTTGATCGTCTTGAGACCTTTCTCGTTGACCCTGGCTAATGTTCTACTTGATTGGAATGTTCGCTCATCGGTTTAACCCGTATTAGTAGACTCTTCCATCATACTCGTTGTCCAAACGTCGTTAGTACAACGACCGGATAATCTAAATCGTTCCTTTTGATGCGACATTCTTTGTTCGTATCGTCTTTCAATTGTTATACATATAACAAAAAAAAATGTGCCAGCTACTGACTAGTTCTTATTCTGTAGCTTTCCTTGTAATTACTAATAAACTATCAACTTCTATGGTAAGTTAAAAATGTAGTAAGTATACGCTAGATAACTGTATCTCAACGTTCTCCCTCCCCAGGGAGGGGAACGTTGTTCATTTTTTAATAATTATAAACAGTAATCCTAAAATGACTGACTCTTAAAATGAGTCATTAGTCATGTGCTGTAAAACCAGCAAAATCCTAAAACCCAGTTTATCAGATTATTCTGATAAACTGTAAAACTTGTAATAAACCTAAAATAATCAAATAAATCTAAGTACTTGTATTCTGACCACACCTCTACCCTACTTTTAAGTGTCCGGGCACCCAATGGTACTCTTACGGTCTACGAGACGCGGCCGGTAGCGTTCTTTGTCTCGGACTGGCACCCTAGAGATTGCAGTGTTATCTCTGGCTTTGATAACTTACAAGAGAACCTGATAGCTATATCCTGGGACCAGTCTACTAGCCCACCAATTTTTCAGCTAGACCTTCCCCGGGTGACGTACCCCGTGAGATTCCTTATTCCCCAAGCACCCGAACAGCTAGCGAAGATTGATCTTCCACGACCCTACGGGCCCTAGAACGTTAAGTTGCCATACGAATATGATTTCCGGCTCCTGGAACGCTTGGCGAAGATCCTTTATAAAAACCCTGGTGAACTACAGGAACTCAAGGTCCTCTTCAACGCAGCACGACACGACCCTCGGCGCCCACGGTACATCAACGACGCCCACGGTACATCAACGACGCCCTGGTTAAATTGCGACTGAATGAGGGCGCACAACCAGTACGCCAGATATATCGGACCCGGGACCCGGGACCCGGTACTCAAAGCGGTCGAGACCGCTAAGATGGAGCAGAACTACAGTGATGGAAAAGCGGATGAAGGGGACAAGTCGAGCCAGTGGAATTGTCAAGAAGAACTATACGGTTACCCCGACCTTCCCTGACCACTACCGTACGACTATTAATTACGTCCCTATCGACCGTTGGTTGCATCGTTTCCCCTATCAGCTCCCTATCGAGGCAGACATGGCTGAACATTCGCGCAATGCTATAGTCCAGTCTGCAACCGACTTGGCGGCTTCATACTACAAACTCCTCCTACACCCGGAGTCTCGCGGCTATCTCACTTTCACAACGGCGGACGGTGGCTTCCAACAACCTCGATGCCTCATGGAGGGTGTCGAGAATGGCTATTACGCCATGCAGCACTACATGGATACAACATTTAGACTCATTGAAGTGTTTAAAGCTTACCTCGACGATGGCAACCTCGTTACAGTCTGTAAGACAGCACAGACGATCCTCGAGGCCTTGAACGACCACTGGAATGACATATTCTGGATCGTCAGGATCTGTATTGAGAAGGACATTTAATTGCAACCACCTAAGTGCCAATAGGCAGTACTAGTGGACTGTGCCATCCTATTCTTTGGCCGTGAGAACATACGCAACACATCCGCTATTATGTTCAAGCGTGCCCAAGCCCTTTTCGACAGACCAGCCTTCACTAACCGCCAAGAACTTGTTAGCCTCCTTGCAGTCATGTCATGGTAGGCTAATTACATACCAGGTTATGCGGCACAGGCGGCGGTCTTATCTGATCTAACCCGTAAAGGCGCCATACTTGAGTGGGAGACGGCCCACGAGGTAGCGCACACATATCTGCTTTCAACTATCGGTCTCCGTATTTGGCTCTACCATTCACTACCTCATCAGCACCTGGTAGCTACACCTGACGCCAGCAACAGAGGCATAGGGGCCGGAGAGCTTCTCCCACAAGCCCTTCATTGTACATCGGACAGATAAAGGCTACTGTGGATCGACCTATGCTGCCACCGCGCCAGACTGTCGCTTCAGCACATGTTGCTGAACCCCAGTTGAATAGCGAGCAGGCATTGGCTCAGGACATTGCCCCTCGATACCCCTATAACCGTGACCTCACAAAGCCCTCACGCGACCGAATCCGGCCAGAGGCGGTCCTGTCGTACATGACGTCCCTTCCAGCACAACCACGGGACCTTGGGAATACCATCGGTACCTTCAAGTATCTATACCCTGCCGTCTTCTTGTCCGCCAAGCTGAACGACGCACCGGAGAACTACGATGCCGCATAATTGTCCACAAGGTAGCAGGCTTAGCACACCGTTACTATCGCCCTATGATCCTGCTTTCCGCTCATAAGCCGTTCATCACAATCATGCGGGACCCTGGCCCGTACTTCCACTCACGATCAGTTAAGCATAAGCGATGGCTTCGCAGTATCGAGGACATCAACGAAATCCCTATCGATATTGGTTATATCGAGGGCCGCCTTACAGTCTTCGGCGGCTACCTGTTGCGATGTCTCGACGAGACGGACAAACTCCGATAATTTGTACAACAGAGTGTTAGGTTTGAACTACTCTCCAACGCTGCCATCCAAGATGACAGTCGGGTTTGCTAAAGTTGAGCACGGCTCGGTCCAATGGCATACACCTACCGACCCCCTAGACGAGGCTCTCCTCGATGTAAAAGTCGGTCTCCTCTAGGCTGACTATACGATACCAAGACGTTTACGTTAAAACGTTAAAAGGCAAAATGTTAAAAATAAGTTTAGCTTCAGCCCTTGGTAGTGAGCAAAAGATTAGGGGATTTTAGACTGAGACTATTTTCTATATGCTCCGCTCTAATCACTCACTACTTCGGTCTAGATTTATTTATGTTTTAGCTACTAAGATTAGATATCATTTCATTGGACGTATATTTTACATTTCACGCCTCGAAACAATTATCTACTCAAACTAACCAATAAAATATATCTAAGTCCAACTTAAGAAATAAAAAAATCAAATCAAAACACCAAGTCGGAGCAGTATACATCTGTACCTAAACCCCATCACTTGGTACCTAGCTCCCCATCCAATTTAAGGCATAGCCGGGTACATCTAGTTGGCTGGCTAGGAGGAATCAAAACCATATTATCCTAAATTCGAACAACTCTGATCCTGTCCTTTTCTCAGTGGATTATTTTGCTCTGAGATCATTATCGAATTATACCATAGGTTTGTACCAACAACCATTTCATGCCTGAGACCCTCTCGCATGGTACGATTCCCAAAGTGTCATTTTCAGGTGTCAGATTTGTATCATTCCTATTTTTTGTACGATTCTAATTTCAGTGGAAAAAAATCAATCTATATTTGGAAAACCACCTAATTGTCCACAGTAGAGTCCCATACTCTACTGAGTACTATCACATGTTCAGAATCGTGAATATCTCAATTCTTGTTCATGTACACGTATATCCAGTATTATAAGTATAACCGTTAACGCGTTAATACGTTTATAATATACGTTTACTGTGCAACTACTATTAGGAACCCGCTATTTTTACATCGACCACAACAGCTGGGCGATTAATGGCCTTTTGGATCGATATCTCACAACAGTTGTGGGGCGCCTATGACTTAGAAATATTCGCGAGCCATGATGACCATGTCCTCACCGTCTACTGTACAAAGGATGTTGCAGGTGGTCCAGATCCAACACCGCCACAAACTTCCCGTAGACTGACATTGACAGCTTCTTGCGTCAGCGGGTCCTGGGTGTCCCGTTTACTTCGGTTGTGGCGTGTGTTCCTCTCTGGCCATCTGCAGCCTGATTTCCCGTCTACTTCCGGCTCATCCAAGGGACACCCTTGGTCATTCCACACAGGAATAACACTTACCTCCACTATGGCAAGCGTATTGTGGGCAGACCACCCTGGAAATACACTCTTGTTGCCCACCTATGCGGTGCGCAACTACTGTTCATAGTAGAGAGCTACTTCTGGAAGAGAGTCGGGCTTTCACGCCCTCAGGACTGCCTCATGTCCATTGAATATGTACCGCAGTCGTGCCTCATAGCCACGCCGGTCCGTCAACAGATTACACCTCTTACTACATGCACACTGACTGACCTGTCCCCACCTGTAGACAATCTCGAATCACTTACGACTACGCCCAACGCTCTCTCTACAGCACGGGTTGATTTCTTCGTCAATGCTCGTGGTTTGGCAACTACCCCAGCTCCGGAGCCAGCTACCTTTCCCACTTCGTGGATGCAGGCGGCCTCCCTTGACGACGACACCTTCCCCGGCACTTACCCCGCAGACGCTGATATGGCCGCAGGCAAGGTCACGGCTACACCAGCCACGGTGGACGCTCCGGCTTCCTCGGCTGACATTGATGCCGCTGCCAATCAAAAGCTGGACCATGCAGACATGTTGGAGTCTTTTACACCAGCAACACACACTGATGATAAAGCACAGGTCACCGACGATGACCCTGTACTTCCGCCCCCTACAGCTTCCGATGAATTGCTTAACGTTGACATCCGGGAGTATAATCAAAACCCAGCGTTCCAGCAGGATGTCTACTACATGGAGGAGACCATTCCAACCTTCCAGGAAGTACCCCTAGGGACGGGTGGCCAGGTCCGCCACCACCAGGAAGCACTCCTAGTGTTTATACTTCCCTATAGCTATTTTAGCCCAAGTGGGCTGGTTGCGGCACGGCAGGTCGTCCTTTTCTGGATGTGGTGGTGTATATTTAGATAGCCAATTAGATTTAAGTAATAATAAACAAATTTTTCTGACTCATCGTATGTCAATAGCCCATCTGAAACACATACAAAAGTACACTTTGCCAATACACATAAACATGATACTTTATACTATAGCTACGGTGTTAGTAGTAGTGTTAACTATGGGAAAGGCACTAAAAAAAGATCTGGTAGCGGCGAAGAGGTTTGTGGGGAATACTGCTTATGTTAATTGGGTTCATATGGACGAGCGGTATGCCCAGGCACGGTTTGGTAGTAAGTATGATAAGATCTGGATGCATGCGATCGTGATGCAGATAGATCGTGTTCCATCGATGACAGGTACGACTAACATATACAAGATAACTGTGAAGGTTGAAGGGTTTGTTAGTCCTGCTGGGGAGCGGTATTTGAGACTGAAAAGGTTCAGTCCGCAGCTATTGAAGCTGGTATCACCTGCCGATAATAATGATAGTGAACACGAACTAAGTGTGATATCTGGTGTACCACATGATTTCCTGATAAGAGAGCAGCAAAGAGCGGAGAGAGCGGCGACGGACCCAGCTATATATCCATCTTTGGTATAAGCACAACCAACAGACACTACCGTTGGTCAGTTGCCAACTCACACACACCACACAACTGGCAGTGAAGACAACAATACTGCGATCAGTGATGTACAACGAACACAATTAGCAATAGACCCACAAGATACACAACCTACATCAGATGAATTGCCATTATTGCATGACTTGCTTACTCCAGGACGTAATGATACGCAATGATCAATCAAAAATAGATACTAGTAACCCACCAGTAACATACAAGTAAGTAACATAGGTACTGTGGTACCAACGCTATTAAATATGGCACAAGCACTTACACAGCCGGCAACACTTATCGATAACAGAGAACCGGTCACAGTGCATGGACAGACGTGGCACTGGGGGAGCGTTGATGTTGATGAGACAGGTCCTGATATTCATAAGTGGAAAGTTATGGCCAACCATGAAGTCTTCAGACCACAGGATGGTATCGCACGATATGCCTTGCAATACTTCTACGCTATATTCCCTATGGGTTTCGGATAACCATGTGTGCATTAACCAACCCCATACTGACGAAGTGCAAGGGCGATACTAACAGCAACTCACTTACACCTGGAGAGCTACTTGTGTTCTTTAGTGTGTACATGCAATTTTGTTTCATCGACTTTGGAAATCGAGGTGACTGTTGGCGGAAAACTCAGTGTGAGTATGAATCACACGCACCACATAACTTTGGTCGTTGGATGACTAAACACCGTTTCAACAATATACACGCATGTCTGCAATATACAGAGAAGACGACAGGCGAGGAAGATCCCAACACACAAACACACCGATGGTCTCCCGTAAAGGGGTTTGTCGATGCGATAAATGAACATAGAGATCATACTATCGACTCAAGTATGCACATTTGTATCGATGAAGGTATTTCTCGTTGATATGGTTTTGGGGGATCGTGGTTGAATTATGGGTTGCCACACTATGTGGCTATGGATAGAAAGCCTGAGAATGAATGTGAGATTTAGACAGCATGTTGTGGTCGCGGTCAATTCCTTCTAAATTTAGAGATAGTGCAATGGTTAGATGCGGACGAGCGGCCATTTGAAGCCACCCACCAGACGGGTACTGCTATTACGCTTCGTTTGGTGGAGAAATACTTCCACACAGGAAAAGCCGTATATGGCGATAGTTAGTTCGCAAGTTTTAGAACCACCAAAGCATTACGAGAAAGGGGTATGTATTTCACCGGAATAATCAAAGCAGCAGCCAAAATGTTTCCCTTCGCACTTCTTGGAACGGAGGAACTTGTAGGCGAAGGCCATTGGAAAAGTATGTTGACAGAAGATGAATTGGGAAACAAGTACACTGCCACTGTTTGGGCTGATAGGAAAGTATTTTATAAATACTCATGGAACTACACATCAAGGGACGACAATCACACGGAAACACATGCGAATTAAGAGAACTTCCGTGTCGATGAAGAAAATACAGTGTAAGCAGCTTCAGCTTGTAGATCAATACTTCACGGTTGATCGACATAACAGGTATAGATATAATACTCTCAATTTAGAGAAGAAGATAGGAGTGCGTTCATAGGAAAAGAGGGTGGATGCTTCACTATTAGCTATATGTATCATTTACTCCTACTACGTACAGAATCAGACAAGACATGTGATCAGTGAGTTTTGTTACAAATGCTGTCGAAAGACTTGATTGAGAACCAGATGATCAACGAGCAAACCGATTTTTGACATCAGCGGCTGTACGTAGGCCCGAATCTACTTCATCTGATGTAGGCGCACACACAACACCAATCAAAGATCTGATTAGAGAGAAAAAGAAAAATAAGGAGGGTAGTACCGTTGAAGATTTGAGAGTCAAACGCAAGTACTGCAAATACTTTAAATGCACCAAGAAGAACATGTAGCATCTAAGGACCAGATTATTAAAAAGCCAATCTAAATCCCAAACCCCGGGATCATCAAATATTAAGTTTTGGAATTAGGATTGGAATATTTCTGATATTCGAGTCATCAGAAATATTAACGGTAGAACCGGTAAGCTACGCCGGGACTCCGCGTGTGACTTAGGTAAGTCCTGAGTCTGGTGAAAACACAAATAAAGACTCAGTCCGGTTCTCTCAGACTAAGGACTTTTCCTAGCTGAGATAACCGTGCTTGGAAGAGGTCTATCGTATCCTTTGACTCGTACCTTTCAGCCACTCTTCATACTCTACAAACAGTGGAAGTGGATGTGAGTGTAGTAGATGTGGGGCTGGCGTATACAATGGCTGCTTCCTCCCGCACCTACGAGAAGCACATCCAGCCGAAAAAAATATTTCACTTTTTTTAAGAAATAATCTGATAGAAATATTGGCAACACAACAAATCGTCCATATGGGCTGAAAACACCCGCCCAATTGGGCGATTTCCAGGGGAGTATAGACACTAGAACAACAGGTTCCCGACACAGCCTCCACCATAGACATGGTGACCGACCTCGTGGACTTTGTGCCCAAAACTTGGCAGTCCCCACCGGACCCACCTTCCCCGGTGTCCTATACGGTTTCCCACGCACCTAATACGGATGCACCATTGCACAACCGACGCTCTACCACGCACAAGTCCACATCCCAACCACTGGTCACGGAGACCTATGTCCTCGAACAGCTCGATCGGTTGCAACCTACATGCATGGAGCAACCGGTCGGTCAGGAGAAGATTTTCCAGATCATTTGGGTCTGACACGATGGCTACAGCCATCTCCTCGCCGACCGCCTGCAGGCCCTTGGTATCCAGAAGTGCGGATGGTCGATACCCGTCCCCCTCTTATAGATTTGGATTTGTCTGGGCTTGCCGACCGGATTCACACGCGGCCTGCTCCAGCAACGATGTTTTGCTGAAGTGAACCTTGACTTTGTGTATATCTAAACTGATGCAGAGGGCAACTACTATGTCTTAATCGCCCAGAACGGCTGTACTTTACGAGCGTTCGGCACCCCCCCCCCCCCTCTTTCGTTCTGGCGACATGCTCGCCTCTGAACTTATCCACTTTTGTAATACACATCTGGTTCCAAGCGGGCATGTTCAGACCTACGTGATTGACAAGGGCAGTGTCCTTATCAGCGAAGAGTTTGCAGCTTAAGCCGCCAGTACCAACAGTAAAATACACCTGGTCCCCACGGGTGAACATGGTGGTAACGGGCGTATTGAACGCTTAGTGCGACGGACCACCCGTAACAGCTTGCAACGGTCCCTTGCCCCTGGTGATCAGCACCGATGGCGACAAGAACTACCCCATTTCCTGGCGAACTACAAAGCTATCTATTCTGCCGCGATCCAGAGCTGTGCGTATACCTTGGAAACGGGTCGCATCTACCCCCACCCGATCGATGCGATCATCGAAGGGATTTAGATTCGGTCCTCGGATGTCCCGAGCCAACCATTTCCCTACAGGCTGAATTGCTTCCCCGGGATGTCCAGGCCGCCCGGGCTGTCGCTAAAGTACGGGAGGCGCAGAATGAGTATGCCGATCGACACCGCGTGGACGCACCCATGATCGAAATTGGGCGCGAAGTTATATATACCACCATGCAGGCTCCTAATCACAAACACACAAAAGACTGGTTAGGCCCTGTCACTGTCCTCGCACATACAGCCCCGGTTATGCACTATATTTTTGACAAGGCCATGAACAAGGAATGCCGTGTGCATATCGAAAATATCGAGGCTCACCTGCCTCCGATTGGACGGCCTGAGCTTCGTCCGGTGAGAGCAATAGCGGCCTCCGCCATTGGGAGCTGGCTCTTCTTCAGTTCCCCTTTGGCTGATGAAGGTGACGACGAACATCTCGACGAACGGGTCGCCATGTTCCGGACCAGTGCCCCTGCCATGCGTTTTCTGTACGGCTGTTCCACAGCGTTTAATAAATGGATCACGCTGCTGAAGACCACTGGCCGCCCCAGGGGCGATGATTTCACAGCTGATGACGAGGACCATTTCTCGTCCCACGCCGACAAGGTCACCAACCCCGCGACTACGCTGTCTACACTCCGTAAAGCAAACACCTTCGCCCATAGTCGGGCGGAACGCGATAGTAAGATTGCCTCCTGGCAAGATAAGCAACTGGCGCTCAAGCTTACCACCACAGCTGGCTAGTCTTCGCCTTAAGTACACAGAGAACCCTTCCTTTTTTCGTGTACTTCCATGGTCGCCGGTTTATTCTACCCTTCTTTTATTTCTTTATTTATTTCCCCGATTGTAATAACGCCAATATGTGACATTACAATTTAATTTGCGATATTACCGCTCCTTCCTTCTTATGAGCCGCGTCCCCTCCGAGCCCGCGTCTGTGTGTGTGTGGGTGGGGGGGTGTAGTAGGAGACGGTATACTGGTCGGACCTACTCCAGGATAAGTCCGGTCCTATGACAAGGACAGCTGGACGGTCCTATTTCCTGAGCCCAGGGCAAAGGACTCACATGTCAACTATAGCTAGAGTAACCGAGGCCCTGAGACCCGGTTAAGAACACAGCCTAAACTAGGGTGGGAGTCTGGTATTTTGTACACTGGTTCTAGCAAGGCTGAAACATCTAGCTTAGTTTCACGATAGTAACCAACGTGTACACTTTACTACACTTAGATTTTTGCACACACACATGCTCTTTTAAAATTTATATAGACATACGTATACACATATCAGCTCATTTGCGCGGCTAGTACCACACTCAATGTTGACTTACAGCACCTGTAATATAAAGTGGTCGTATGTACAGTGTCCTACTGTAAGGATAAAACAGCGGATAAGAAGCAAAAGCCGGTGCCCATAAATGACCCCGAGAAGCAGAAGCTCTATCGATGAATGAAACTGCTCGGTCGTCTCGACAATGGCAACAAGAGCTCTGAATTTCCTAGAAAAAAATACAATTAGAAGTATGTAAAATTGATTTCCAGTAAAAGTGGATTGTTTCACGAGGGAATAGGCAAATATAGACAATGTTTTGCACACTTAACTAACATCAGGCATCAGAAGGTACGAAATGCAGAGAACATACAATAAATAAGATGATAGTATAAGATAGTATACAAGCCGATGAACATCCCTTAAAACACAGTAAATGTGTGAGTAGGGCCTATGATACTTCCGATCCAAGCCGACAAGTACATATCGAGTGCATATGTGGTCTGGTGCGGCATCTGTTCACCCCCAACCTCGCACTTCAACCGAATTATGACGGATAGCCTGGTCCTACTCGGCATTTCGTACTCTGCACTAACTCATTCCGCGGCACTACACGGTGCAGATCTAATCCGTACCACAAAGGTGGGTACGCTACTTAGTAGGTCAGCGTGGCACACTCGATGGTGTCAGTATTTTAGTCAACACCGGCCTGAATTGGCCCAGCGCATTTCCTCCATCGTCGACTCACGTGGCCCAAGCTTCAAACGGGAATTTACTGACCACTTCCTCCCATCGATCTTCCCCCCAACCACTACAACGGTTACGAGAGCCATACCATATGTACATACATTGTAACTTACCTCCTTTGAAACAAATAATATTATCCCTAAAATACCGTGTCAGAAGCTACCGTTGTACGTCTTGCAACGATGATTATTGAACTCAAGCATGAGCGAGATTCTGCTCTCGCAGTTCACGACAATGCTATCTCGCGTATGTATACTGGACTCAAAATGCAGAGTAGGATCGTTACAGTGCGATCTCGAGTCAGTTAATAGAAAAATAGGTGGCAATACCGACAAACGTACCAAGCTGCCCGGAATCAGACGGTTGCATCAAAATGCAAACTACGATCGGCAATATAGAGAGACAGAGTATCATTAAACTCTCATATGAGTACACAACAAGTATTGATAGTATAGTCAAAATGTAGACAGGCTTATATACTTCCGCCAGGTATGTAGCTTTCGTATATTTCTCACGAGAGAGAAGAGTGAATACAACCCCAGTAGATTGACGATACAGGATTTTTGAGGATGATGTGAGTCCGATTTGTATGGATGTTCGATGTGGGATGCTTTCAAACAGTATTCAATATAACTCATATTGTGAATCGTGCCGTGCCTGCATGTCGCGATTCAAGTAAAATTAGCATATTTGATGCAATTACCGTGCTCCAGTTTTATTGAAGAATATAGTTAAATTAATCTAGTGGTCGACTGTACGGAATATATAGGCATCAAGTAGACACGCAACGAGCAACATGGTCAGTATAATACAGGCACCACCATAATCGAAAATACTAGTTTCAATTTCCGGTACTGAACAAGTGTGATTTGCTTCATTGGTGTACGCAGGACGCATTAGTGATAGTATAATATTGGAACTGTGTAAAGACAGCCTATTTGCCAAATTGTGGGATGTAGAGGATTGTCAGTGATGGACAATAAGAGATAACAAATAGGTATCTTTAAGTCGAGAGTCAGTTGGGACTTTTCAGTCCTATAGTTGGCTTGTGCAAAGGTGTTATTTAAGTATGATCCAGTTCAGATATTTCATCACCTGTAGATATTATATTTGTCATTTACCTTCGCTCACGCAGCTTGTTGCTTCATTCCCCACGCCAATGCGGACAGGTGATCTTATAGTATTTGTCACGACTGATATTCTTACCGCATTCGCTGACGAAATCAAAGCATATGTATGTATCTTCGCCGCACACTAATTTTGTAACTACGAGCACTGCACTCTCACGACTATTATACATTTTGCATAAGTATACAAGCTGACTGTCAGCTTCATATGGAGCTATCCGGCGCTCTCAGCGCATGGTGTGGTCATACAGAATCTAATCGCTACCTTGGACATACACCATGCTCGTCGACTACAGTGCTTAACTAAATTCAATGAAGCTGTTGTTGGTATGCATTGGCTATCTGTGGCGTACCCCAGCTGCTTCAATTGTTGCCACTTCTTGAATGCTGCGTTACACTCATCAATTTGCCGACCATGTTCTGTATATTCTGATGGTGAAACTCGGACATCAAATACAAAGACTGGTGTACAGCCAAAGTCCTGAGTACAAAACTATAGACAGTAAACATACTTACTATACTTACTATTACAAAGACTGGTGTACAGTCAAAGTCCTGGGTACGAAACTATAGGCAGTAAGCATACTTACTATTGTCGTTTCAGTCAATGTGCCTGTGATGCCTTCTGCATTATGCGTGCAGATTAAGTGCAATCTCTGCGGCTTTTCTGTACTCTCTGCAACATCGCATCAGTGCTGAATAGATCAGAAAAGATGATGCTTCAAAAGTACAATATTTGCTTTCGATTCTGGGCTGTATCTTCAAAATGTATAGTCCTTGAACACATATTTTAGTTATAGAAATCCCACCAACCATTTCTTCTGCCTTAGGCCTGTTACACGCATGATCTATCTTTATATAGTGGTTACATGAACGCCTTATATCGGTTCAGTGCTCAATTTACTATCTAAATATTTAAAAAAATATCGTGTACAGCCCAAAACGTGCGATAATCCAGAATTGTTCATTTTATATGTCTAATACACTTCCACAGTATTTTACAATATCAGTCAATATTTAGACATGGAATTATGGTCATTGCATGCATTGTTGTAAATATAAGTATACGTAGTACTTAAATACTGTATGTTGTCAAATGGACAGAAATACAATGAGTTAATCGAATGTCAATTCAATGGATATAACAACACTCCGCACTGCCAATGGCACAAAAGATGAGAGGAGATATTATATACTTTTTGTCTACCTGTCGTGTATTTTATTTTCTGCACGCTATTGGTGGATAATATCATCCCTATTGGTGGTGCGTAATACTTATTAGCGATCATTTTAATTAGTGTTACAAAAGGTTTACGACTTATCTGGTGTTGTATTGTGTGTCGCCTTCTGTTTCCTATCACAACATTTTATGCATTCGTACACATTTGTATTGAGTGTACACCTGTTGCTCTCTATAATTCGTGTACAAGCTACAGAGAGTGAGCATCAAAGGAAGGTTGAGTTGGTCAGAGATTAAAACTTTCGAAGAGAGATGTATAGTCTGTGAGCTACCTCGTACATTGTTGATTCAGATGCAAACCATGTTTGGCACAAGCTGCTCATTTTCTTGTGAAGTAGTCACGTGTAGCACTTACATAAATGATGTTGTTCATCGCACAAAAACAGAGAGTATCTTGGAAGATAGATTCTTCAGTATTGTTTGTTGTTTTGCGCATGTTCATCTGTTGGAGGATGCAACGATTATGTATATCAACTTTTCTCAAGTACAACTGTCATCTAAGAAGTAGCAATCACAAGTGTTCAGATATGCTGTGAGATTAAATACAAGTTGTTATTGTATACGGCCACTACTGCTTGAGCGAAATTTAATTTACTCATGCATTAGTGGCCGAAAGATCGCAGATTGGGCTAAGTTTCATTCTATTGCTTGAGTGAAATCTAATTTACTCATGCATTAGTGGCCGAAAGATCGCAGATTGGATTAAGTTTCAATCTAGAACAAAGTCGCTAAATGTACTTTGAAAATGTGGAAAAGTCACAAAATATACATTCACCCTTTTTCTCGATGAAAACGTACTGAAAAATTGATCAAATATGTACAAATGTACATTTAGCGACAATTCCAATATTTTTATGTACATATTTAGTGACTTTATCGTGCAAAACTTGCCTAAATTTAAATTAAAGAGCCTTCGGCTATATCCATTTTTTACGAATAAATGTGTTGAGGGGGGATATGTTGTCTTTTATTGATTGGTGTTGATATATGCTGCTTCATTCAAGTTTTATCTCACTGCCTGGTTCGCAACTCACATGGTCTGTGATGCTCTTTTACGGGAACATACGAGAATAGTATTTCGGAAATCCATTTTCTAATTCTGTTGTCATGTTGGATGCTTGTGACATAGTCGTGCGCAGACAACGCCTCCAAATCATGCACTGAGTTGTGTATTTTCTGATACTGTTCTAGCATAGGCACAAAGCAAACCCCCACAGCTAAAACTGTCGTGTTGGTTTATACCGCCTACTTTTAGGCTGTATTTAACATTATCTGTGAAATAACATTTCATCCATCGTACTATATAATTGAATTGTTCGTCAGCTCTAATAGGATTTGGCACACCATCTAAAATAGTAACTGTAGCGTTTGTTTTGTACAATGTAATAATCGCCAAGTTCCAATGCGCGTTGCCATGATTCCATGGGATTAACACATAGATCCTTTCGGACACCTGTGGTGGTCCCTTAAGTCGTAGGCTTTCTCCCCTACGATACTTGTTATAAGTCCTTCATCCATACTCTATGTGCATCAGCATCACAGAAACGAACAGCCAGAGAGGGTAATTGCGATAAATGGTAGAACACCTCGGATATGAGCGAACCTCTGATCCACTCCCCTGGTTTACAGCACTGTACTACAATATTCTCCTGCAAGATCCAGTGGCCGACATAAAACGGCTTCGACTCTGCCACAGTACCTATCGCTACATTGGTATCTACGTTGATTATCTCCTTTCGCTTCTTTTCTATAAGTTCACTGTTCCCACTGCTTTTTGTAGAAGGCGGCGCTCTCTTTCTCAACAATGTAGAGCGATACAACTTGTTTTTCCTAGTCATTAACACTCTAGACTTGCCAAGCGTCTTTCTTCGTTTGGCTTCTAGGCGTGCGTTGCGGTTTGCAGCCAGTTTTTTCCTCATTGGTGCACCCGATGCATGGATTTTGGCCTGATATGTTTGATGTTCTATTTCCCCTGGCAGTTCACTGCTAATTATAGGTTGGGAGTATGGGGATCAATAAATACTTACCGAGCTTCGCCTTACAGAAAAACGATAACCCTTCTCAAAAATGTAAAACACATCTTGATCCGTAGTCATTGTCGTTGTTGCTACTAGCTGTTGATATCATTTGACTGGATGTGCATTCCTTGTCTGTAACGATAGAAGAGGAGCCTGTCTCTGTACCAAGTAATGTACATATTATGTCAGCAAGCACAAGTTTTGAATATGAAGAATATAATCATTGCGTTACTCAAATATAGTCTTTACAAACTCAATTATCAGAGATATACAGCCTGGAAAACATACTTTCACTGGTTTCCGTGTCACTTTTCGCTGGAGAGGTTTCTGTCTGTATAGGTGTCGGATTGTTATCAGCATCTGGGACGGACGCAATGGTATCTGTGACAAGGCGGTGACAGGGCGAATTAAACTATGGAAGTCAGACTTTGTATTAATCTATTCTTCGAGAGACACATTTCGAAAATGTTCTATATCCATTCAATGCGCCACTGAAATCCCATGGGCAAAAGCAGCCGAGGTCATTATGAGGAAAACTTCCCTCTACTTTTCATAATGCTTGATAATTTGATGTAAAGAAGCTCTCTTCTGATGTTCTCCCGAATCAATCGCTTGTTACCATTGCGGCATCAATTTCTCTATACACGTAGTAATGCGTCTTATATTTCTCCTGGAACAGAATTTCGTTGTCTCAAAATAAATAAATCCAATTCCTTCATTTATCAACGTCGATTCAATATTTTAAAGAAATCAAATATACATACGTGGCAGATGACGTTGATGAAAGTGGCGCATCAGTCGTTGGTATCTCCCGTAGGGGCGAATCCTTAACGGTGTCACTGTTTTGGGGTTTTTCGTTAAAGTCACGATCATTAACAAATAATCTATCAGTCGTTGGCATCTCTCGTAGGGGCAAAATCTTAATGATGCCATTGTTTTGGTCCACTGAGTGTATCTTCGTTGACGGTTGTTTTTGTCTGTGCGTTTGAGCAGGTGATTCACGATACCTGGAAATCAATTACACAATTTATCACAAGCAACAAACTCAACATTGCAATCACTGATACTGTTCCGTACCTTGAACTTTCGTGATCTTCTATCAGCTTTCGTATACTTCGAAGGTTCCTTAGTTGATACGTAAAAGAAATTTAAGCAAGAAAGTCACAAATGATTACACAAAAGAGACTTGCCATAGGGACTGACGAGCACGCGCAGAATCGAATAAATCAATAAACCACATACTCGCCATCGCAGGTGCTGATGTTATGGTCAGCTTCACCACACTTCGAGGACGTTATAGTCGTCTTGAGTACATGATTCCTGATACAATCATAGTGGAAAAGGTGTTTATAGTCTTTTTAAGTACATGTTCCCTAATACAATCAAAATGGATAAGGTGTTTTACATCTTGGTCTTTGAAAGAGCACTGGTTTAAAAAAATTAAAAAAACTCATCAAAACAGAATTACTTACCTACGAGATGACTTTTCGTACTGTTTCTTCGGGCGACCCGCTGGTCTCGGAGTAGGACAGGGAAGAAGTGAATGCTGCTCCATATTTTCAAAGTCAAAGGACATCGATTGTCCCGTGAAACTGGTTTGCAAGATGTAAGTTTCCACCCAAAATAACCGCGAATACCAGCATTTGTTGTACAGGTTATAATCACTCGCGAAATTATTTACGTTAGATACTTTAGCAATGTGCACAAAGCACTTCGCAGCATGCCCGCAAGGGATACCTTCAGACACATGTAAATTGCAGCTCTCACAATCTATAATTCCCCGAGAGCGTACCAGCTTGACTGTGCAGGTCTGGACTGTTGAACTGTGCGATTTGAAGTTTACCTGGCAATCGAACCAATCACCGTTTACAGCGTTGCTCAAGATAGTTACGGTACATGGTTTCAACTTTTTGAGGTGGGTTATAGTCTTTTCTACTGCCCAAGGTGCAACCTGGAGAAATTAAATTCGTAAAAAGCGTTTGTATACGTGCATAAATGTAATAACGGATTCGCCGATCAATCATGGTTCATTTGATATCAGTATTGCATACCTGCTTTCCTTCACTCTTGAGTTGCCTAGCTTTGTCCTGATACTCCTTTCTTTTCCTCATATGCCAATTCGATTAAAATATAAGCATATCTACTATATTTGCACTTCTCATGTCCAGGTGCACAAAATTTGCTTGCTCTATCAAAATTGCGAGGTAAATACTTTTAGGGGATGGCGATATGTAAATTTCATTTTTTTTCTTGGCGGCAAGGCAAGTCACTGGTAAGTAAAGGACGAACTGTTTACATCCCTACTACATTGGAAGTTATTTAACCATAAACAGAACCATAGCTGCTGTATATCTGCGTCTCAAGAGAGGAGCTCCTTTGAATTTGAAAAGGTTAAATTAATTCAACTTAGTTAGTCCTAAACATACAACAAAAATGTATAATTGACGATTAACAAATCGAACTACACTACTATTGGAAAGTCACTAAATGTACATAAAAAGTCTTTATATGTACTTTCAATTTTTCGGTTTAATAAATTTGAGAAAGGAATTGAAACTCGCATTTAAAGAATTTGATTGGGTAATTAGAAAACGTACGCGGAAATCTGTATGTACATTTAGTGACTTTCCCATGTAGGCCATGTACATTTAGAGTATTTCCTCTTCAATCTAACAACGGTGTTGTGTGAGCTTAGACCTGGCTAAAGTTGCTTTCTCGAGACTCCAGTGTCTTAGTAAATACGTTGCATGGCGATATGAACAGGTTGCCAGAAACAATTTAAGACCTTGTTGGTTGGAAGATCATGTTATTGCAGTGAATTATTAGCTCACCCTAGTCAACCTTGCACTTACGGACATGATTAATTCAAATGGGATCTTGAAGAAAGTACGAGTTTGTTAGGATATAAGTCCTATCAATGCCACACTGATACCAACATATAACTTCTATTTACCTAAAGGTAGCGAGTTAATTATATGAAAGGAAGGACAAAGACTACCACCAGATAAATATATACAAACCGCATAAGAAGCACCTCTCGTTTAATTTGGATGAACAGCAGTGTTTATTTGAACAAGCAGTGATTTACAGATCTACACGATACCATCATTTTTCCAATAAATCATACAATATTATTTATTTTGAGACATGGACGACGCACAAGTGTATATATATGACATAGTTGTCTTTACAACATCTAAGCAAGAAATATTATTTCGGAGTCAACAAAATACAGCTGTTGGGTACTGTGTATCATGATCGATCTAGAAAAGGAGAGCAATACTCGACTGGAGAACAACGATCACAGCAAGGATATATACAGCATGTGCGATTTTGCTCAAACTTCACGTTGTACAGAGGGATTCAAAACAAATATCTGTTGTATATTTACCTTTGAGTCTTCATGTAAAACTGGACTAGAAGAGTGTTCAAGTTCAGTTGATGTTGCAGTAGAAGCCCCGCCTTTTGATTTCGATATTACAGAATCATACGAGGCATCTACTATGAGATGATTAAGACTGAAAGAACCGAGAAAGATTGCGAAAGGCACGAAATTATATTACAATTCGAATCGCGAGCATATTATACCTTATGAATATTGATGTGTACAAATGCAATGATTGCGAAGATAACCGGGAGCAAGCGCTACAGATGCGCATCTATGCAAAGCGTATCTGAAGTCGAGTCGCCGGGTGATCATCGATTTGGTTGAGCTGCCCGTGCCCGAACACACGGGGGATAAATATGTCAGTCATGTGTGGAGACTGCTGAAATTATAGTAGGTGGTTTTTCTAAAACGATATGTTTCCCACCAGAACATTGGGATAGAATAATTGGAGAGTCTCAGGTGAAAATTGACACCTGATGATACATGTTATATTTCCGAATACTCTCAGCGCACGATAATCCACTGAGAAATAGGGCATGAAAACGATTCCTCCTACACAGCCTACTAGATGTGCCCGTCTATGCTTTTAATGGGATGAAGAGTTAGGTTTATGCCTTTAATGGGATAGAGACCTAGGTTATAGGTGACAGTCTCAGTCTAAAATCTCCTGATCTTTAATTCACTACCGAAAGCTGAAGCTAAACTTATATTCCTTTTGCAATTTAACGTATCTGCTTTAGCTTACCATTTAGTATGAAATAGTCAGCCTGGTTAAGCCAGCTACGCGCACCGAGTCTTCATATGTGATATGTATTTCCTAATCCAGACTTTTACTTGAGAGCTGTTTCTCTCACGAGGGAATCCGGTAGGTACCTGCGGTACCACCATATTTATGATGACTAATGTCAGGGATTGTTTTTGGGGCCTGGATTAGAAGTTAAGATTTAAAAACCCTCGGGTTACAATCGGTACCCTGATGCTACAGAGGGCAATGGTGAAAGTAACTTTAAAATTACACTCTGACTCGTTGTCCTGTATGAAGACTATAACAAATGCTTTTGAAAATACCTTGTGATAACCACGTCTTTTCAATTTGACATTTAAGGATTTAGGGTTTTGTGCAATGATGTTCATACCATAGGCGGCCGTTGAAAGAACGAATGTCTTGAATATTACCAACCGATATCGTGGATGGCGCCAGCTGAATCCATGAAACCCACATTTAGACGGCTGTGGTTTTTGAATTTTGAACGATTGTCGATAAATGTCAGAGAGTTCCGCCGCCATGTGCATAGGAGGAAGAAGTAGGCGTCTGTTGAGTGTTCGCATTTGGGGAGCCTGCTAGCGTTGGCGTGATGAGATGTCTTTCGGTACGGAAAGGCGGTACCGCATGCAGCTTACTCGATAAACTCTTTCGGGTATTAAAAAGCCCTTGTTGTAGACCGGACTGGCGACCCCAACCATCAATCGTGTTCAGGAAGGGTTGCAGCCAAACGGACTAAAGAGCCTGGATGCGCGTACTATCCAGAAAGAGGTAGGAACGGAGCAATCTCAGCCGGAATTGAGCAAGCGGAATAGCCAGGGAGTCTATGTAGATGATGAAAAGATGTGAACTGACAATCAGACCTTGGAGTATGGCATTCGTTCTATGGAAAGGTAAAGTCTTCTCACGATACGTCACCCGTGTGGGAACATTCTCGAACAATGCACGGAGGCAACTAATCTAGGTCTCTGGCATTCTAGCGTGGCGCAGCAGTATCCACATGCGAGGAAGGACCACTTCGTCGTGCGCTTTAGTGATGTTAAGGCACACATCATTCCAGGCATCCTCGGATTGTGTCTCAGATTTCATCGCGGCGAGGGCATGAGTATGATGACAGTAGCGTAATTTGAATCCAGGTTGAGTGGCATGGTTAGTTGAGCTGGGGTGATTTGTTATCAGCTATAGGAATTAAGGGTGTAGGTCGGAAGTCGGCAGGGGATGCAATACCCGTGTCTGCGTTCTTTGGAGAGGGTACAGTTGAGAGTTTAACGGAATTACAGGATTCTAACAAGTGGGCTGCCAGGGTCAGGGCGTCCCATAGTCAAGGGGTGGTTGAGCGTTCTACTGCGGTCTTGAGGAGAAATATACGAGTACCATTCGGGTCAGGACCCTTATTTAGATAGCGCAGTATTGCCTCTAACACCATCTTGCATTTGAATAATAGGAAGAGAAAAAAACGGTCTATCCTTGTTTGTCGAATTCGTTGACCGATGGAAAAGCTCGTACAGAAATCCCCACATTGGAAAGCTTCGGTTCACTACGACGAGAAATAAACGGTTGATCGATATCATCATTACATGCACGTCTTGTAACCGAAGCTTCAGACAAGCAAATCCAAAACTCTTGCGAAAATGATGTTGCAAATAGCTGTTTGAAATTGCAAATGAGATCAAGCGGTCTTGATCCAGTCGGTTGATACTTCATTTGAAGGCATTTTGCTACCTTCAGTTTTTTTTCAGCATTCAATCCCAAGCTGTGTAAATGAGGTCGAATGGTCTTCATCTCTTATTCAGTACTTGAAAGCTTTCTTCTACCTTAAGTTTTCATTTGACATTCAACTCAAGCTGGTGTTTATCTGTACTGGTCTGAGAAACCGGGTAAAGACCTCGACCAGATACTCTCGAAACAACCCCGTAGTTTCTTATTTCAATCTCTGTCGGCAACAATTAATAGTATTCCAGGTGTAATTACTCGGCAAAATGAATCGTAAAATCAGGATCGGGCTGCGTCTTTCGTTGAGCTATACAAGGGATGCATATGCTTCGATTTGAGCGTGTCGGTATATACTGTTGCCTTCATTTATATTTATGTGTGTTGATATCATCACACAGCACACCCTTTATTGAAGAAATTATATATATATATATGCTGGCGTGGTGCCGCGTTGCGCTGTAGTATTATTCTTACTGGCGGTGGCAAAGCATACTCTTTTATGACATACCAAACGGTGGCATTGAAGCGCAGGAACCTTATAAATAAGCTGGTTGCTGCTAGCCATTGTTTTTTGAGATTGCCAATCCAAAATATTAGATACCGGAACTATAAATGTGTTGCTTTTGCTATGCCACATAATGTATTGCTGCAACGAAATACATTCTATTGTAAATAAGCCGTAGTGTAAGTTTTAGATTCAAGTGGTATATGACAGCCATCTTGCGTAAATTTCTTCGCAGTTGTTCGCCATCAGTACACCACGGATACTTGTTGACACTTAAAAACCTATCGTTTTCAAGTTATGACGAACTGATACGAGTGTCGGCGAATTTGTATTCTCTTGGAAAATCACACCAACTGTTGATGTAGAGGTACGACCGGTACCCTCACAGAGGACGGGAGAATATAACAATGGCAAACAACGTCTACATGTTCTTTTGAACCCTATTTCACTTCCGGTGTATGAAGATGTGAGCATACTTAGAGTATATGAGTGGACCATCCGACCCGAATTCCTTCCAGTTTCCTCTATACTGTCACACCCGAAATATCCGACATATCTGGCAGGTACACTGTTTCACCGCAAAGGACGATCATCTTTTGCTCATGGAAGAGTGCTTTCCCATATATTTGAAGGATTCTGGTTGTTAATCTATCTAAGTAAGACACCATCAGGCACTATGGCACACTTCATTTTTGGGAATAGATGAAATAATTGCAATGGGTGTATAGACATTTCAGCTGTAATTTTGACATGTACTTGTTTTTAAGACGGGTTGTTGTACCTATCGCATTGATCATATTTTAATTGAAAGTGTCCATAAGCTTTTTTTATACCCATTGATCCGAAATATCCACACACCCAATCTCCAAGCTTTGATATGCCAACAACTCTTCTCGATTACCAAGGAAATGGATTTCAAAGCATATGAGACCTTCAAATTTCAGCATATGTGTTTAACGTCTTCGCGTCCCTTAACACGTTGAAAAAGTGTAAGTTGATGATACTAATTCTTTTGTTTGTTACTTTCCAATTCTGTCATGAAGCACAACTTGTCGCCATTACTATACGAAACAACCACACCTAGGGTCGTTGTTCTACGGGGCTTCGTCCATACAACCAACCGTTAAAATACTAAATTGAGCCGATGCAGTAAGAGTTACAGTACTTTTTCGCACTTGTATTTATAATAAAAAACAAGGATTCTACTTGCTACTGCCATATTGAAATAAATAAGAGTATCCTAAGTACAACTGGAGAGTGTTGATATATATTCTATTTTTGGTTTCGAAACACTTTCTCTCGACGATTATTCACTGGCGCTGAAATGTGAATACACTCTGGATTTGCAATTGGAGTCCTTCGCATCATTTTCAGCATGTTTCGTGTGAGCAAGTAGAAAAACACACACACACACACACACACACACACACACACACACACACACACACACACACTATATATATATATATATATATATATATATATATATATATTATATAGTACTANACGTACGTAACTAACGTAACGTAACGTAACGTAACGTAAGG
>NW_014040393.1:18589-28032 GCF_001186125.1 Sphaeroforma arctica JP610 | reverse complement strand
TATATATATATATATATATATATATTGATAGATATAATATATATGTATATATATATATATAAATATATCTCCAAATTTAAAAATGCAGCGACACATGAAGTGAGCAATTCGTGCTAGTGGTGGGAGGGACTATTATGGAATGATAACTACATGCTATGATCAATGCGCGAGCTAAAGGGATAATAATATTCATTTCGATTTGGAGTCAATTATTATATCTACATGCACATCAGGATTCATATTCGCAATAGTGCGATACATTTGTGGAAAGCACCTTGCATTCGATCAAATTCCTAAAATCGCATACTTGCACCCCTATACAACCGAACAAAGTACAATCCTACAAGAAGTAACGAACATACGCATGCACTATTTAGGGGGCCCATTCTTAGAACTTTCGTATACAGGGTTGAACTAGCAACCTGGTAGTCATTTGTATAGTCAATTCTAATTTTACCCTAGTCAGAATACTCATCAAACACGGACGCTTTACTCAGTGAGAAATTAATTAATCAATAATGAAAACCGGATCTTCCAAAGAAAAATTTACACGAGCAAGGTATAAGGAATTGTCGCATGCGCATAAAATAAACTGCATATCCAAGTGATAGACCCTTCCCAGAAGTTAAAAATTCCATTAAAAACAATTCATTCGATAGTAAACCCTAAAGTAAACGGCGACGAACAAGTTCTAGCAATCGATAACTATCCATCAACATTGGCAGTACACGGAGTTGAGCCATTCTCGATCTTGGTAGGATATTTATTACATCCATGGAAAATGGCAACACGTGTAACCCAGTCAATCATTCTGAGCAATTGGGTTCAGTTCCAGATCCGAGTCAGGCATTATACAGTTCGCACTTATTTTCGTCAGTACAAAATATTCGAGTTAGTTTTTGGTGGTATACTCAACAAGTACAGACCCAAGCAGATCACCAGATACCAGCCAATACTGTGAGAGATATAGGAATAACTTTAAGTATCATACGCCACTTTTGTCTTTTAAGTGGCACATTCTTCGTTTTGTGATGTCGGAAGAAGTCGCCCTACCTTTGGAGAAGCCCAACGTCTGTAGTCAAACTCAAGTTGGTGGGGTTTATGGGTATAATAGTACTCTGCTCAGATTATCATATGGCATGGATACAAGACAATTGGAATTTCGAGTCGAGTTTCCACAGTATTTTGAGCATACTTGTTGCTACTCTTCACTTCGTTTTCCATCTGCTAGGCGTAACGTTGCCAATGAAATGTTTATGCGTACTAAATGTACTGAAATATATCCATGCGTTATTCTTAATTTTAATACCTGATACGTGTTCACGTCCGACTTACAATAATACGTTCATGTTGTTCTCGATACAGTATATAAATGATTATGGTATGGTCGTTATGCGCACTGAACATAAAGGTGATTAAATATTGTTAGCTTTATACTCTTAAATCTCAAGACGCTCTATTCTACATCATCATTAATATTTTTCTATTCTATCATTTCGTGTAGTCTTCTCATCTGATGCAATTTGCACGGCAGACCTTCTGGGATGATTCCTTCCATTCACCACAAACGCATCCCTCCATTTGGATTGCACTTATATATTTTTTCATACAAAGGGATATGAAGCGAAAGGGCTCTGCAGGTGCAAAATTCACCGAGTTACTTCTACTGTCGCTATTTAAACACTGTCTCTCCATGGAGCAGGATTAGCACTTCGCTGTGGACCCCTGTTCTCCGGTTGTTGTGGGGGTGGGGGTGGCACAAAAACATCCGAGAAGTACTTGTAGGCGGAAATCGTTATCTTCAACAGTATCAGATGGGCTCCATATTGATACGTGAAAGCCGAAAATCCCCTGTAAAACCTGTTTGAGAAGTTAATTTGAAGTTCAATTTAGTTAGAACGGGAAATTAAATTCACATCGATATATCTCAATAAACTCAACTGGCTAATTAAAAGAAGCGTTGATGCGGCTGAGTCGGACTTCGCCATGTCACTGAATGTTATCCGGGTATACGTGATCGAATGAACCTAACGTAAACTAAAGCACATATTTTGATTGCAAATGCGACGCAGGAATGTGAAGTGAATTGGCAACATTCACAATAGATACAAATAAATAGCAAACATGCACCGACAGATTTCGCCGTTGTTGTAGCTATCGCCGATAGTGAAGTATATACGTATTAGCCTTCCTTCAAGTCAAACTTTAATTTTCAACATCAACTGTAAAGTGATCTGTTACTTCCTACTATCCCACAACTCAGGTTCTACTTTACTGCAGTAACCAAGAGCACATCCCTAACCCGTACACAAATAATAAACTTCTTGAGGTCGCGGCTGGTGTACTGCCACCCAATGCTTTACGACCAGAGTGGTGTCACCGTCTGTACTAACTACACACATAAGTTTTAATTGGAGAAGAGTTTGATAGTATACGCCTGTATGCTTTGAGTGCTATATAAAACGCTGAAAAGCTAGCAGGTACACATCTGAATACATGTATTGTGGCAAACATACCCGAATATTCCCTCCTCAGACCAGATTGTGGAAACACAATTCCAATAGCCAGTATAATTGAAATCCACTGGCACCAGGCCACGGCCTTTACATTTGGGAATAGAAAGGGAAGGGATGGAAATGTGGATTGGAGTTTATACTAGTAGACAGTAGCTATTTTGCGAGTACAACAAGTATCTACAAGCCATTGTTCGCGTTGAATGATTTCTTGAGCAATGCATACAACTATACAATCGTAAAATCACAACGATAGGTTTTGACGCAAAGACTTCAATATACCATGACATTAAAGGCAAGTTGATATAAATAAGATTCAATAAATGAAAGTCATACGAAAATACAAGGAAAACCGCACAACAGTATGTATATAATCGGATGTGCTCACATAAAATATATTCAGGCAATAGGCATTGATGCTCTTGAAATCCTGTGGCTGAGAATCGATCTGGACACATTCGTAGTAGAAATATGTTCGACGACAGTATACAGGCTGAAGTATTGAGAAGCAATTTAAATTTCTCCATAGGAGATCACTGCCTATAAACTGTGTGCGTGTCTTAAAGCAACAGCAAGAGATACTCCCTCCAAAAGTGCGGTAACGACTCAACGCGAATCACATCACGAGTGCTACAACAACTAGTCACACTTCTACTCAAGATTCTTAGACAAACGACAAAAAAAAACCACCAGAAAAAAGAAAAAGAAAGCAAGAATAGTACGTGGTGAAAGGCTACAACAACCAGCCACGGTTATGATGCCTAGAGTAAAAACAATCATTGAAAATTGGATGGTGAAATAGGAAGTGGACGAATTAAGAGCGGGCCATCTGCAAAACCCGCAGTACAATGCCAAGTCATGCCGTATGTGCCCAGCATACACCTGAAACCAGAACACACACCTAAAACCAGAGCACACACCTAAAACCAGAGCACACCCCTAAAACCAGAACACACACCTGAAACCAGAACACACATCTGAAACCAGAGCACACACCTAAAACCAAAACACACACCTAAAACCAGAGCACACACCTAAAACCAGAGCACACCCTTAAAACCAGAACACACACCTGAAACCAGAACACACACCTAAAACCAGAGCACACACCTAAAACCAGAGCACACCCCTAAAACCAGAACACACACCTGAAACCAGAGCACACACCTAAAACCAAAACACACACCTGAAACCAGAACACACACCTAAAACCAGAACACACACCTGAAACCCGAACACACACCTAAAACCGTGTCCACAAACAGGTCACCCATTACACATACCTGAAATCGTGTCCACAATCAGACAGCCATTGCCCTGTACAATCAGTCGGTTCAGCACAACCCACAGCGGGTACGTGAGGAACTCCGAGGTCAATGAACCCACAAACGTACTCAACAAATCAGGGACGAAGGCCAACAGGGCCTCCGTGCCCACTGGTTTATCTCCCCTGTGCGGAAAATAGTAGGACAGTCACAGACGTCAGCGAACGCGGTTTGTGGGTCATAAACTCGGATTAAAATGCACGACCTGCACAGATCAGATTGGACTCCATTCCTATGCCATGAGGTCCATTTCACACGGTCGCAGGTGCATACAAATTACTAACAGACAGTGACCGTGTGCCAGCCAACGCCCTAGACATGCACGCTTCAGAGGTGCAGTTGTTGAATCCGGGGCTCAGAGCAACATTAGAAGCGTGGATGTGAGATTGATATACGACAACTCGCCAGGTGGTTTAATTCGAGTGGCATAGAATTAAGGTACAAGTTTATCGGGATTGTGGAACAAATAAAGTCGGGTGCACGCAATACAGAAACGCTGACTTATAATTGCCGATGAATTTAGTAATTCAAATAAAACATGGAGTGGAAGAAGAAGTTTTGATCGAGAGTTCAATAGCCGATTGCATTGAAACTAAAGTGTACCACGTGTACACCAAATTACATCACAGGTACACTCACAATTGCAACCACACGCATCGCAAAAACCCTTTCCCCCACATTACAGCACCCTGTAAAACACCCACAAACACCGCGTACACATCCACATCAAGTGTGAACTCTCCACATACACCCATACACACACTCGTACGCCAACCACACATCACACCACACACTTCACACACACCACCACACACACATACCACACCAAACCATACATACATCACACCACACACACATACCACACCAAACCACACGCATCACACCACACCACACCACACCACACACACACATCACACCACACACACGCACCACACCACACCACACCGCACCACACACACACACATACACACACATCATACCACACACACGCTCCACACCACACAACATCACACCCCACACACACACCACATCACACCCACACACACACCACATCACACCCCACACACACACCACATCACACCCCACACACACACCACATCACACAGACATACGTGCGTTACTCCACTTACTGCGTATCCTTCTCCACATCCGCTGAGGTGTGCGACGGCAAATCGTCCTGGTACGCTCCACCCCCCCCGCGAGGCTCGTCACCAGTAGCGATCCCATGGGCACCGCCATTGAAGAAGCCGTTAACGGGCGTGTGCGGCCTTTCACCGAGCGTGGAGTGTGCTTGTGTGACTGAGAAGTCGTCCCAGCTCTCGTTGTCTAAATGAGTGATGGGTGGGTCTGTGACATTGTGAGTGCGGCCCACACGCATGCCGGTGCCGTCGGTCGAGTTGAGGCTACCGCCTGTGCTGGGCTTGTCGGTCTGATTGGTACGTGTGTTGAGGAGAGAGGGTGGAGTTACTTTTAGCTTCGTTTAGTGGATCTTCACTTGTCCTTTGTCCAGCCTTGATGACGCACATAGAAATAGAAAGTTCCGAACTGAAAACAGGGCTCCGAATTCATATGCACGCAGCCGTTATGTCGAACACACACAGACAAGATTCTCACGTATGATTACACTTTGTATATTAAGCACACCAAGCAATACGTTACACTCTATACAAATAGCGCTGTCAAGCCGTTTACATTTTAGATGTAAATGCACCGCACCTGACTGTGCAATGGATCTGAGTGAGCATTGTCCGTCACCGGCTGATAACATCAAGTACACCCAAAACAACAGACAGCAACAAACACCGCACAAATGTGAACAAAGCATCCGTGTCTACTGGCAGCAATACACAGCCCCCAACTCCCTATGCACATGCATACCATCACACAAGACACTCACCCGCAGCCTCATCCATACACACACACACATACTTTCCGCCTTACGGCCAGGTATTATATCGCACAAACTCAGAACAACTCCACACAGGCGTGAGTGCACAGACACACCTCAGCCGAGTCGCCCAGGACCATCCCCATCAGATGAGTGAACGACGCAAACGTAAAGAACTCTTCAAACGTATCATTCACCAACACCGTAAGCGCAAACGGCAGCGCCAGGCGATACAGCGGGATCATCCCCACACGCCCACCCACCCCAGTCCCAGCCACAGCCACCGCCACAGTGGCCACTCCTCTACAATTGCCCACTACTGCGCTCGGGACCTGCCGGAACAGTGTGCACCACATGCTCATGTGCTGTGGCGCGGGGAGGGAGTGTGTGCAGTCGCGTACTAGACACACAATGGTTGCGGCGTAGAAGGGTAACGTGGCCATGGCACTGAGGCTACGCTGTAGGAGAGTGGAGAGCACCGCCGCATAGGGGACGCCTGGGTTTGGGGCGATGCGATTGGGTGAGGGATAAATAAGAGCGGGAAAGAGGTAGGTAAGAGAGTAGAGAAAGAGATAGGTAAGTGGGTACGCTGATATGTTTTTGGGTTACTATATGTTAATATCTATTACGGGTACTTTCTTAATATGTATTGGGGGCGCTATATTAATATGTATGTTGGGGGTGTTTTTTTAGGGTCAAGGCTAGACAGTGAGCAATAGACAGCCAAAGCCAAATGCCGACACATTTTGGGGCGATTCGGTCGGAGACGCACGCGCGTTGACGCCGGCTGATATATATATGTATACACACACACACACACATACACACACACACACACACATACACACACACACACACACACACACACATATATATATTGATATATTGATATATATATATATATATATATATATATATATATATATATATATATATATATATATATAATATATATATATATATATACATATGTATATACGTATATACATACATACATACATATATAGATATATATACATACATATACATATACATATACATATACATATATATATATATATATCGTAAATTGCTCACCTTCATTTGTATAGGAACGTTCAAGGTCATTCTCATCTTCTGTTCCCAGCGGATCGCCGAAGATGCCCTGTTGTGCCACGGGTAGAACGACATCAATAATGAGACATATACACACGACTGAGCTTGTGATTTGTGTTTCCGTGACATACACATACATAAAACGAATTTTAATGAAATACGAACAGAGCATGTCGGAAATGATGAAGGTATAGTCAACGCTACAAGGGCGATGCGGTAGAACTACGTATACACTCCATCGTCTTTGGAAGTAACTAGCAGCGTCAACTTATAGTATAGTATAGTATAGTATAGTATAGTATAGTATAGTATAAAATAGTATAGTATAGTATACAAGATAGACTTATAGTATATTTTAGTATACAAGATAGACTTATAGTACATTTTAGTATACAAGATAGACTTATAGTATATTTTAGTATACAAGATAGACTTTTAGTTTATTTTAGTATACAATATAGACTTATATTCTATTTTAGTATACAAGATAGACCTATAGTATATTTTAGTGTACAAGATAGACTTGTAGTATATTTTAGTATACAAGACAGGCTTACAGTACATTTTAGTATACAAAGCAGGTTTATAGTATATTTTAGTATACAAGATAGACCTATTATTTCAGTATACAAGCCATACTTATAGTATATTTTAGTATACAAGATAGCCGGGCCGCAAGAGACATGGAAAATGCCTGTGCACAAACCCACATCTCCTTGGCATGCTTAGTACGACCACTCATACAACAAATAGTATCGAACAGCAGTGGTCCTCATTCATTGGCATCACTTCAAAATTACACACGTACGTTGCATTTCTGCACACATGTGGCCATACACGTACGTGTGATTTATTACCACATTTGACTTACTATCACATTGTGATTTATTACCGTGCATATCATGAACAAAACACAACCGTGACATCTATACCTAGGAATACGTGCCCTTGCCATGAAATCAAGCAATACCCAAATCTCCGCTTTGCAGGTCTACTGGACATGTATAATGCATATACATTGTCTAAGGTATAAATGGTATAGGGCTCGCTGACTACCTTAATAAACATGGCAGTGGTTGGCGGATGCCTTAACATACCTGTAGCGTCCCGCGCACAGTTAAGTATGCGACGGTGGATAAGGTGTTCATGGTGATGAAGGTGCCAAACCCCTGGTAGAGTGCCCACAGGCCATACTTATCGAGCACACCATCCATGTGCCTGTGTGCATTATATGGGGACGAAATACAAGGTATATCAGCTCCAGTAAACAAATACATACAGGTATATACGCCTATGATTGATGCGTGTGTATATGTACCTATGGGCTTGGGTTTTGTGCTCGGCTTGGGTACTCGGACGACCCCGGTGTGTGTACGTGCCCCGTGTATACTAACGTATTCCAAAACAACGGCTTAATTCAACTCATTTCATTTCTGAGCGGAGTTCTAGGACGAACCAGTGCACGAGACGGGTGCCAACATAAGTAGACAACGCTTTACCAAATATGGGATAGCTAGTTAGGTTCTCGCGCACAGGTGACCACTAATTCTCCTCGTGCTCAAACGGGACACAGTTGGCCCTTACCCCAAACAAATGGGACATAGTTAGCCCTTACCCCAAACAAATGGGACATAGTTAGCCCTTACCCCAAACAAAAAGGGACATAGTTGGCCCTTACTCCAAACAAAATGGAACATAGTTGGTCCTTACCCCAAACAAAATGGGACACGGCCATCGGGTGCACTACCCCATCGAACGCAACAGCGCACCCGAACTCAACGCTTGCCCGAAATTATGGACACACGGTAGCAGCACAACAGACACTCAGAGATGTACCCTAACGGTCACACAAAGAACTTGCACACGGATATCCTCAGCATTAGAATGCCTACCATACTGCGGCATAGCACAACAGACACGCATATGCAAACCCTAAAACCCTATCACACCTCAGCATCCGCAATGGATCTTTACGCGCACTACCCAGAGGTGCGACTGTGTGCATCTGTCGTTGTAGACGACATACGATAAAAGGGTGCGAGAGAACCGGCTCGGCAGAGATGGACACTAACCCTATGCTGAAGCCCAGCAAGCGCTGTATCCTTGCTGTAGATACGGTGGGTGTAGTCATACGGAGGAGGTTAGTTCACAGAATGCAGTCGAGTTATAGAGATAGAACGGAGAAACTCGTACTCAGGGTGCGTTTGTTGGACGCTGTGGTAAAAAAAAACAAAACAATCCGTAGTCTACGCGATTCCAGGGGTTGGTGCCAGTTAAACGATGAGTATGGTGGCGAATATTGTACGTGAAACGGACCTGTGCTTTGCAAGATGTGTTATACATGAGAGAATTTTGTTACTCTAATTCTGACCCGAGTCAAGACCCCAGGGTGTACTATGAAAATTTATACAAGCTACGATTAAAATGCATGGGGATGCAAATTGAAACGCCTCAATGAAACATCGACGCTCAGCAAGTATCATTGGTAAAAAAAATACCTTGTATAAATATATATATATATATATATATATACATACATAAATATATATATATATATATATATATAATATATAATATATAATATATAATATATAATATATAAATGTAAATATAGATATATAT
>NW_014040393.1:15272-17484 GCF_001186125.1 Sphaeroforma arctica JP610 | reverse complement strand
ACACACACACACACTACACACACACACACACACACACACATATATATATATATGTATATATATATACATACATACATACATACATATATATATATATATATATATATAAATTGATAGATAGATAATTGATAGATATACAATAAATCTAAAAATACAAATAAGAAAAGTTATAATTAAAATATATATAATAACAGTACACATAAAAATTTCTTTGTATCTGCATACATATACATATTGTTAAAAATTATGCTCGTATATATACTTAAAGGTGACATTAACACCAATTGAAGACATGTATACATAATGTCGGCATGGTTCTGCCTTTTGCTGGCACACATCTAACTATTCTGTTATTATAATTTAAATCGCGCAACAGATAAGACATATCTAAGAATGCCCACAGACCTTGTTGCTTATCTTTAGGCGTCCGCTGAGCAACCGCCGTCAAGATTGTGTTCTGTGCATCCTCTAAGGCCAAGCTCTCGTATCTAGTTGACCCTTCAACTGGTTCACCTACAGAGATACCCCCTGGCCGCTCAGTCCAGGGTGCAAACCCTATAGACATCCACCCTGAGAACACCATGATGCCTATACTAAGTGCTTCTTAACCCATATAGGATGTGGCAATAGGATATGTTTGCATATATACACTGTATGTACTACACAGGTCTTATAAAAATTCTATTTATTTACACTGATCTATTGCTATATAAGTAATATTTTGAGTTAAAAAAAAGCGTAGATATTGTACACATAGTCATCAAATACATTATTATTATTATTCGACAATATACGGTAAACAAAAATAAAAAAATAGAAATATGCCACAGGTCACACAGGTGACAGGTCTCAGACCTTCAGTGCTCTTTTTATTCTATCTATTTTTACTATTATAAAATACACATTCCCGCTGGCTTCATATAAATCGATGATGGCATCAGATTTAGAATTTTTTACAACCCTCCCGCCGGATTCCTGAGCATTTTTTAAATTTTTCTTTTTTTATAGATATTTATGCTTTTTTAAATCTCTTGATATTTAATATGTTTTTATGTGTTGTGAGTTGTGACATGTGTTTGAATAAATATATCATTGTGTACCAGGGCATATGTACAAGTTGTGACTTGTGCATATGCCCTGGTACACAATGATATATTTATTCAAAATTGTTTTTTTACACGCACATATACAATCGCGCACTCTCACACGTATCTGCCTTTTCAAAAGAGAAGTATTCAGCATTGAATATTGTGTTTTGCATATCATATGTAATATCCAATCTTAAGATGCCAGTTGGCATATTCTCTAAGGTAACAGGTGGTGTCATAAGTTATAGAAACAACATGGCAACTACGGCAGAAAGGCACAACAGCGAATTTTGTCATTCCCGTGTTTTCGCTCCATATATTACTCTTGCATTATTGAGAAGTTGTTATTCATTATTAGCTTTCTTGTATTTATCATTAGGAAATATTCAAGTGTTATGACTAGGAAGCACGTTTAATTACTAGAAATATTGACATGTTATAGGAAATAGTTACATACTGCATTATCGGGGAAGATTGGCACTGTATTGTCAGGACGTAATTATGGATTATTAGGAGTATTCTCATGAATAGAAATTATTTACAAATTCATTATATGATGTATTTTTGTAAGATTAGGAAGTATTTCTGCATTGTTTGTATGTATTTATGTATTTATACATTTATACAAGGTTCGGAAGTATCATTGCGTCATTAGCAAGAATTTTTGTATTTTAAAAGTATTCATGTATTTTATCAGCAAGCGCACCTTCAATAAAGCTTCAGCCACGAGTGTCTTGAATGCGGGCATATATGAAAGCACAATTATATTTCTTTGACGTTCAGGATGTCTTTGATACGTTGATGTCGAATACCAACACATATTACACTTCTGCTCGTAAATCTCTATATTAAATAGAAATGGCCGTCTCGTTATTGCACAGATGTGTCTGTCTTTATCTTAAAATGAAATGCATACATCACTGTCTGCACAACTTGATATTTTTGTTGTTCTCACATTTGTATACGAGCATTATGTAAAAACATATGATAAATCCAGATAGTATCAACCTAAATTACACTTTTGAATTATTCAGTACTCGATGCTGTTCGTCTACGTACGAATGCATATCTACAAGGCCGTATACATCCGCATATTTTTACCGTCTATATGTACTCACTTTCCC
>NW_014040393.1:5314-14624 GCF_001186125.1 Sphaeroforma arctica JP610 | reverse complement strand
ATATACAAACATACACGCATGCATACATACATACGTACATACATACATACATATATACATATATAAATACATACGTACATACATACGTACATACATGCATACATACATTCATTCATACAAATATACATTCATACATACATACATACATCCATGTATACATACATACATAACTACATCATACATACATATATATACATACATACATACATACACACACATACATATATATCTTCATATATACATTTATTCATACATGCATACATACGCACATATTTGCGTACATATATGCATGTTTGCCTACCTGCCTGCATACGTATATATACATACATACATATATATGTATGCATATGCATATACATATATATATGTGTATACACAGACACAGACATATATATATGTCTGTGTCTGTTTATATATATATATCAATATATTAATATATGTATACATGTACATATAGGCATAAACACACACATGTATGTTATATATATTATTTACAATATACATGTTCATATACCACACATCGATATGCAATACATCTCAATATAGATACATATATAAATATTTATGGTTAGTGAAGCCTTTGTATTTCGAAGCATAGTTTATTCGAAGCAAGCTGTGGTGATGGTACCTATGCGAGGACGCAGCTGCTAGACTTGAGCAGCAGAATAGAAAAAGGGGCATTCTTCGGAGTGCATATTATCTCATTTTCCATAAAGAAGTAACGTCGGGTCTGTTTATAAATCCAACAATTCCGCTTGGATAGAATCGGCGTATCTCAGACGATTCTGTGCGATCCGTGTCTCGTTATCCAATTCCATGCTCATGCTCATCCCGCCTTTTCTCGGACCACTTGGTTGGATATGGTTCAATGCCCTGGCATACGGAGACACTCGCAATGATTGCTGGGGTGCCCCGCTCATCGAGTTGTATCTGGTTCTACCGCCCTGTACACTTTGCGGAGAATCGTGTGCAAATCTACCATCAGACCGGGAGCTTTCCATACTGGGATGGCGATAGTTATTCTCAATGCGATCCGCGGGCCCAGCAGGGGAGCGCATGCGCGCGTTGTAGCTTTCATCATATCCTCTCTCCATGGCGTGCGATGAGTGGATGGTATTTAAATGTGGGGCACGCTGTTGATGGAGGCGCTCATCTTCATGTCGGCCGCGCCCAGTTATTTCTCTTCGCCGCAATGCTGTTTCTCTGCATGATATATCTGATCCGGATGCTGAGGAATCTTTACCCTCTCGATCGTCTCGTATGTAGTCTCTTGGAATGGCACGCATGGGTTCTTCGTCCCGTGTATAGAAGCTACGTGCGTAGTTTTCGCGGTATCGAGGGGAGGTAGGTACACTATCTCTCCCCGACGGGATTCTAGCGCTATACATTCGGTCATCGCCAGCGTTTTCCAGTTGCTCTGGATGCCCGCGTGTTAAGGTACGAGAACATGGATCAGAATCTCGATGGTCATAGTCCAACGGCGGTCTATTTCTTTCTCTGTGCTGCGCGTTTCCACGATAATCGTCCGCTCGCATACCTGGAGACTCTCTATCTTTGTATAGAAACTCTGCCGATGATACACGCCTTACATCTCTTTCGTTGGATCGACGTCGCCAGGCATCTCTCTCATGTTCTTGTAGTTCCCGCACCTCACTGCGATTGTCTTCCTCGCGAAGGCCACGCTCACGATACTGTTCCATGCGGTCGGTTCGGCCACGCTCGACACTGTGCTCGCGAGCACTATCAACATACCGAGACCCGTTCCTAGAAAGAAATCTATCTCGATTGTTTACATCTATATGGTCATCATCACGATGCATACGTGATGCACGTTGAATAAGCTCTGCTTTACGATCTTCGCAGCTGGATTTCAATATACTTAAGATGCCGGCATGTTGATTATCTTGGACGTGTGATTCTAACTCTTCTCTAGCAACCTGATAGATTTGGCAATCATCTCCTGCGGCCACGTATTCAAACGGGCTAGGTACGCTATAAAACATCCCCAACTCGCCGAAAAACTCGCGTTCTCTGAGTTCCTTGATCTTTATACCACTATCATATACGTCACATGCGCCATGTACAATAAAGTATACGTCCGTACCCATATCGTTGACGGGAAGGATTATCTCCCCGCTTCTATAACGTTTGCGTTGTGGTTGGAAAAGCGCACAAGCGGCGAAAAAATCTTCCATGACAGTATTATAGTGAGAGCTACTATATACACCACGGCCATCTTGTCTATTATCCACTGGCATGCCAGCGGAATGCTGCCTAGATGATGCCCGATTTACATGAACCGCGCTATTATCAAGTTGAGAACTAGTTGTACGCCCAACAGTGGCGCTGTGAACTATCTCACCTCTTGGGTACCTGCCATCTTCGGATGCAAATGAAGGCTTCCGCTGCAGAGCGCGATCAGCATCGTGTCGCATAGAGGAGGGCACCATGACTCTATCTACAGGTTGCTGAGTTCGTAGTACATAACGAGAGTCGGGGGAAATGGCTCGTTCATCTGCGGAGTGAGAGTGCTTGTGACCGCTATTTTGCTTTGCGTAATGTACCGTCAAGTCACCGACTACAGGAGTTGAGGATCGAGGATCTCGGCTTGTATAACCATACCCCTGGGACCTTTGGTCTACCTCGAACATACTGACAGAGTGTAATCTGAATACAATGTAAGTGCACAGTCGGAAGAGGTGCGTGATAAACTAACGCTTGCACATAAACCTTTCTTAATCGTAAACTATCTGAAGCTGTGTTTAACTCATAACGCCAAAGTGACCCGTCGTCCCCCTTCTCGCATTAGTTTAATTGTGAAAGAACTTTTTCTGTGTCCCAAATACTTCTGTGAGTCGTTCTCGTCAGCCGTTGAGGCTTTGAGCTCGCTCACTTGAGCATGACCGTAGACAAATGGAAAGTAGCATTTCAAAGGATAGTACTGTTTTTACCGTGTAAATTGTAGCAATTTCCCTTTTTTTTTGGAACTTCGATTTTTAAAAAACAAAAAGTTGAAAAGCAGATGTTTTCACCTGTATTTTAGAGATAAATAATATTTTTCTTCTTTTTTGCACAAAAAACACCTGTTTTTGTATGTTGTGTCGCCTCTGCGCCGGTGGCCGGTGGCTCTTTTGACGTATAATATGTCCGTTGTGTAAATATAAATAAAAACAACATATAGGAAACAATAAAAAATTCTCGAGGAGTCCTAGTTTTTGATTTTGAAATCTGTGTAGAATTTCAGTTCATTGGCTGCGACAAACGATGTTTTCCTACTGGTCTAATAATGATATCAATAATATTTTGATTGATCCTTGTTTATGAGTGGTGGGTTAAAGTTGCCTCTCCGACCAAGCTGCAAACTCTTAAGAGAGTTTAGTTAGGTTTATGGCCGATAGGCGAGCAAAAAACCGGAGGTTATTTTCTAGTTCGGATTTTGGATCTGGATCTGTCAGAAATTTCTTGGAAATAAATAAAAAGGCAAAGCAATATTTAAATTAAAGTTATAGACTCATATTCCATATTCAATTTCATTCGAGTATAGTTAATTCGAAATGAGCCATTAAAATACCATTCTACTCTGCTATCTGTATTTTATAGAAATCACGACTAAAAATTAATACCACGCAGAGTCGCAGACAAATATTTTCAAGTTAGAATAATACGGACTTCTCTCAGTTCGTTCAGTACTGGTCAGTGACGTGGTCATTGATCAGCAATATATTTTATAAATAGTTTTGTAAGTAATAATGTACTATCTACTTCGAGAGAGAAAGGAGGCTGTGAGCAGTGAGCAGTGAGCCTGAGATGGTCGTGAGATTATGACGCAGTTCCAGTGTCGCAGTGAATCGGTTGTGGGTTGTAAATTGTTTGGCGAAAAATAAAAAATAAATCCGACGGAAGGTCAATCGTTCGAGGGACAGAACGTTTAATTAAGTACTCTCGGTGACTTATTCACTGCGCGCGTGCCTAACCGTTCAAAGTTGTTCTCTTCAGGTAAACCCGGTATAAGACCTATTTATGCAATGCGCTATAACTTGCTATATGTGCATATTATGAATAGTCGACAAAGACAATCGATCTCTGTCAACTGAAGAATACAGTTTTGTCGATCACATCCACTTCTATCTCGATGATACGAATCACGATTCTCATAGCAGGTACAAAACGAGATGGGTACATGTATAAACCTTGCTTATCACGTGCATGTCAATTTTACCAAGTGAATAGGATATGTAATGTCCGTTTTCAGACGACCTTGTGCACTTTCAGAATTTAAAAAGACTTAGGAAATCGAATAAAAATCATAGATAGTATATCTACATGTTAGTTTGTTTCTATGGCCTTCCCATAGCGGGTGTTAAGCAGACATTCTAAATATTGTCAACCACAATCGCGGGTAAAATTTTATGTGCAACGACAGCAAAGGTGAAAGATCCTATCCACACACCATAACATCTGGAATCGCATCACAGTGTTCTGTACGAAAGAACATACCCTAAAATTGGCCTACTACTCAGCGATAAGCTTGGAAGTATGTAGTTTTAAAAGTGGTACGATAAACGTCGTTAGACGTGAAGGCATTTTTTTTGCCTCTCGTAGACCTTGGTTATTTATATCGCGTAGTCGAGTTACGTGAACAGTATTTTTCAAAGTATGGAAGTGCATCGAACTTATTAAAATTATTTTTGCTGTTGTAAAAAGTTAAAAAATATATTGGCAAGTATATGTTCTGACCATTTATATTCTTTAAAAAAAAAATCAATTATAGTTCTCTTGATGTAACATTTACATTTGTCTATATTTTTTTAATACTAAATAGTCAAGAGGACAGTAAAGCCAGAAGAATGAAGAATTGAAGATATAATACTGGAGTCTGGATTCTGAAAATAGCACATGGTTGCGACCTTTATTATTTTAAAAAAATAGTTAAAGCATATATTTACCAACCAAATTGTGCAAATTGCAAGTTGCAAGTTGCAACTAGAGTTGCAAATTGCAAGTTGCAAATTGCAAGTTGCAAGTAAAAGTTGCAAGTAATATATAAAAAATTGCAACTTGCACTACACAACAAGTGCTTCAGGCCTCCAGCCTGCACACACATCAAGAGAGAAGAGAGAGAGAGAGCCGAGGGCCCGAGGGCAGAGACTGCATGCAAGTTGCATGTTGTAACTGTTGCAGCTTGCAAGCCTTGTTTGCATGGTGGATTGATTTCGCTCTAAAGAAAGTACTCTAATTAATTTGGCTATTAAAATTGTAAATACCCCGACATCAATTTATGTGTTGTTACTGTTTTTGCTCAGTCATTTTCGATTTTCAAGATTTTTATATCTACTGGATGCACTCTGAGAGTTGCTGAATAGATGCAAAATAAAATAAAATACGCGTCTGTTTGCTGTTTTGGCAGTTTGTGAATGAAACACAGATGCATACATTCTCAGTAGTCAGTCCTCACTGTATGAAAAAGTAACTGTTCTACTCTCGTGTTCTTGTTACTCTGAAAATTAAAGTGTACCCTTTCAGAAAAATAATAATATATACAACTGAAAAAAATTCATTTTTAAAAACAAATAAAAACAAAAACAAAAAACAACAGCAGGGAATAGGGATAGCTAAATACGTGATGTGTGATGGTGCCACCGGGCCATAAGCCCATATTTAGCGGCTGACATCACACAGAATCCTTTTTGGTTTTTCTATGTGTATACAACCCCCCCCCCCCCCGCACAACTATGAAATATTTAGAGAAAAAATATGGCTGAAGTGGCTGAACGGACAAATCGCTATTGAATCAGTAGCCAGATAAAGCTATGTATATCCCACGTATGATACGTATTTGTTTTCGTGGAATAAATACTTTTGTTGAAAAAAATAAAACAACAGAAGGAAAACGAAACAAACAATAAAAATAATTGGGAGGTTTACCTATTTTTATAAAGAAAAGAGAAGTAGGATACTCCGATACAGTAAATCTTTATGGAAATACTGAAGTTCTTTGGAGTTTTGTTTTGTAAAGACGACAACAAAAAAACATAAAAACAATAGTGAACTTCAAGTGGTCATAATAATTGGGTTGTAAAAAAATGTCCCAAAAAAGGAAAAAAAACACAAGAGTCCATGACCCTCTATAAAAATGAATAAAAGTATAAAACAGAATACCAAGGCAATATATTTACATAGGCAGAATGTTTTTGAAAAAATAAATCATATACTGTATACAGAAAAACAAAAACCGGGTTGTACTTCAGCCGGGAGACGGGTGGTCGCCCGTCAGTCCGTCAGTCACTCTCTGACAGACGTTAGTCGGTAGTCCGTCACGTATTTATTTGTTTTGTTTTAAAAAACAAATATCTTTTCCTCGAATTCGTATAATCTACTCTTTAGACTTGTTGTTTGTTAAAAAAAAACAAAAACAAAACAAAACAAAAACAAGTTCAGGAGAAGTCAAGAAGTCGGGACTTGCAAAAAGTTGTATTTAGCTCAAGAGAGTCTAAAATTGTGCACTAGCCACTGTTGCAGGCTCTTGCAGTAGTGCAGAGAATATTGCAGAGTCCGCCTTCGGCAGCAGGCAGCCAGGCAGACTCTTGCAGTTTTGCAGTTTGACATACTCTCCTCTTCGCTGCAGACACTGGTGATTTGTGACTTGTTATTGCACTGTATCAAATATGTCTGTGTTTAATGGGCTGTTTATTTATAGAATCATCTAAATATGGGTCTTGAATAGGTAGGTATATGCCCTAAGCCGTACCTATCAAGAAACATAAAAAAGGCAAAAAATATAGTAAAGCACTGCAAAAACAAGAGGTTGTTTCATTGGGCGTCATATTTTTTTAAGAGGAGGCAGCTTATAGCCTCCAAATTGAACAGACAACTGTAAAAAAAAAAGGTTCAAACTTCAGCTTTATACAAACACAAAAATGTGTAGTGTAATAAAAAAAATAAAAAACAGCAAAACAAAACAAAAACAAAAGCGAAAAAACAATTTGTTTTCAAAAATATACTGGACTTCTGCGCATCTATTTTATTTCGTTTAAAAAAAAAGTTTCCGTTTTGTAATTATAGCAAAAACCAAAAAGACAAGCGAACATTAGAGGTTGTTCTTAATTTTTTAAAATAGAGCGATAAAAGGAAATAACTAAATATTTAATTAAATACAATCAGCAACTGAAGCAAAATATCGTAAATACGAGTTTCTGTCGCAGAAGCAAAATATCGAATGAGTTTCTGTTTATTTGGCCTCACTAGAGTCTCACATCATGGTATTCTTTGTTAGTGCTATATATTCAGGATTACGCTCGTCGATTTTGAATCCCATCTTTTCGTACAGTTGCAACTGTTCCACAAAACCAGAGTTGGGTTCAATATAAGGCCTGGCAGCATGCACCTTGTCATACGCCTCTTCGTATGAAATCTGGATAGTGAAAGTTAGTGATTGGTTACAGGTATGTATATTAAGACAGGGCCAAGAATGCCACTAGTTACATCGCCCATGATCAGACGGTTCGTAAAAAAAGAAAGCTTCCTACAAATTTAAATCCTATCTAATTCCTTTTTAAAAGAGAAGTTCCTATCATGTCACACTCTGAACAAACGAAATGCAGACAAGAACCATGTGACGGATTGATGAAGTTAATATACACGCGCTCGTGTATAAACATACCAGCGGACAACACAGGCACATGAAGGAAAACGGCAAACTTTACCTTCTTTTCGTTCATGACATTCGCTATTGTGAACGCGGCACTGCGCGAAACGCCGTACTGGCAATGTATCAGCACACCTCCTTTCCTCCGGCCCTCATAGATAAATTTATTGCCGCGGTCAAAATAACTGATCAGGTTCTGTTGAGCGGTATCCAAGCACTTTATGTGCTCATAGGTGAATGACTATAGGGTATAATCGGGAGATTGTGATGCAGGTAGGATATTAGCAGTTTGATATAATGGTAAAAGAAGATAACTTCAACAATTCCGGGCCAAACACCACCAACCACGGTTGATATATCAACGAAAGGTTACAAAAGAAAACATAACTCATACGGAATGTAATCATGCAGATAACATCATTCAGGCAGGTGACAACATACACTACAAAGTATCACGTCCATCGTTTGAACGATACACATTCGCTGACTATCTTATCACCCGACACAGGACAGATTCGAGAAACCCTTGTCTGTTGCAAAGTCAAGTCGACAATACACCATCACAAAGGCAGACGATAACTTACATCGGGGAAGTATTGCTTCAGCATCGCCCCTGCTACAAATATGTGTGTAATGTTGTTTTCCTTCAAAAATTCAAGATTCGCGGCCGCCCTGTTGTGTGACAGTGATTCAAAAAAACAAGTGGGGAGTTAAGAGCTTGACAGACATCTATGTAAGTACATTGATGCCGAATTCTCTTAGCGATTTCTGAGGTACCACACACAGTCACAGACGGCAGCATGTATGTACCTTGGTGTAGATTGTCCTTAACAAGGCCTAAGGTAATCCAATTCACATACCGTCACATATACAAAAAAAGGTCAATGGTAGGTACATCTGAGCACATCTAATAATACGTTGGTGCCGAGTCTCCCCAGCGAATCCTCGATAGTAAAGTGCGTACCAGAATCAACACACATGCTGCTGTAAACAGTAAATGTGTGACACTAACTCGACAGAATGGCTACAGAGCTGTACACACCAACAAGCGCAAACCCATTGTAGAACGCAGGATGGTGCTTTAAATGTCTAATCACATTCTTTTGTCCATCGATCTCCTAGTTTACCTACACAGAGTCAAAAGTCCTGCAAAGTACAATACCCCACACATAGCGCACGTATGCATCAACACGAACGCACACATGGTCACACACGTCGCCGGTACGACAGCGCAGGCCGATAAAAATTCAGAACCACTACGAAGCACCATATAAAGTAACATACGTGACGCCTCCAATGAACAACCCCGGGAACCCTTCTACTTCCTGTGCCGAATTATATTGCTGTGTATTCGGTAAGGTACAAAGAGGTATTAAATATCAGAAGCTACTCTGGGCTGGATTATGTGAGAAGGTGACTAGTAGAGTATAGGAAGGTACTACACACACACCACACACACACACACATATATATATATATAGATATCGATATATATAGATTTAGACATATCTATATATGGACATAGACAATACCATATATATATATGTTATATACATATACACTTACAAATATATGCACATCACCAGACAGACACACTGGAAACGACACCCAAACAAACATGAAAATAAAACGCATATGCTTATAGATGGGCCCTAACTCAAATGT
>NW_014040393.1:0-3280 GCF_001186125.1 Sphaeroforma arctica JP610 | reverse complement strand
GCCCTAACTCAAATGTATGAATGAACATACAAACACTAAAATATTAAAATATGGATATAAATATCTACATGTTCTATATAAATCTATATCTATATCTATATATATATATATATATATGTATATATATATATATACATATACATACACATATATACATACGTACATACACACACACACATATATATATATGTACACATACATACATATATATACATACATACATGCATACATACATATATATATATATATATACCCACACCTACATTTACACGTGCATACACACGCACACACCCGCGCGCACACACACAACCACTCTCACACACACGCACACGCACACACACAAACATACATAAGCACACACATATATATTTATAGACATATTTATACGAACATGTGAGTGCGCCGAAGATACATGTGATTGTATTATGTTGGAAGCCTCACATTCTATTAGGTGTGGTTGAAGGGGAGTACACACCTCTTCGTTAAATACACTGTCTTCTTCGTCGTCGTCGATGTCCGGGATATCCGGTCCATCCCAACTATCTAGCCAATCATCGTCCATCTTAGTTTTGCTTTATATATATTCTACAGTCTCTGCATAGGGCGGAATCGAGGTACAAGCACCGAGTTAAGATAATAGAAGGTTGCAAAGTTCGGTATATGTGCGATGCACTCTTTCGCCGGCCTAAGAGTACAAACAAAGGCAGTGTGTGTGAATGCGAGTACGTTCTGCTCAGTCGAAGACAACAGATAGAAACTACGCATACTGCGGGGACTACGATGCGGTTGTTCATGGGTATACGCGAGTTCTGATATGTAGGAAAAAGAAACGCGTGAATCTGATTGGCAGCAGCTATGTGATCCCTGTCTGTGCGGCCTGAGAGTATCGTCGAGGTCGTGTGTATGCACGTACGAGAGGGAGCCTACCAGGAAGGAAAACAGGCAAACGTCACGCACACATCCACTAGTACCTGGGGGAAAGTGTTATGATATCTCCGTACTGATCTAAATCATTCAGCAAATACGCCGTGGTGTGTGCTGAGTGTTAATTTGCGCACACACACACACAGACACACACACACAGACACACACACACAGACACGCACACACACAGACACATGAATATGCATGCACACAGACACACAGAGACACGGACACAGACATAGACAAAAACACAGACACACACGCACATGAATATGCATGCACACACACACACATACACAGACACAGACTAAGACACATGCACACACACACATAGACACATAGACAGACACATGGTCAGATTTGTGATTCCATTCTGTTATCTCTGATGAGGAATGATACAATAGTAGGCTAGGATACTCTGAAAAAGTGAAGTACACTACAATAACAAACAGTCTGGTCCAAACATGAGCCTCTCGGCGTATGCATAGGCACAGTAATAGGACTGCATGCGCAGGTATCTTGCTATAAAGTGCAAGTATCACTTAAGGAGTGTCGATGTGGCATGTAAATAATACGTCCATGGACAGGGGAGGATATAATATCAGTTGGTCGTGGTCTATATAACTTTAGAACCATACCAGAAACGTGAATTGATTCTGCAATATATACGGCGGCATACGCCGCCCTACACAGGGAGTAGAACACCCCGTGAGCTCACTGGAATGTGTAAACTGACACAACTATATATATATTAATGGATATGTGGCAAATGTAGTATACGTTTAAGTATACATGCAAGTAAACCCATAAGTAAAATTAAATATGTATTGATATGAATATATACATATGGGTATCAGTCTAAATATAAGTTTAGTTTGAGCAGAGGTGTATACACATACGTACACATAAATACATACATGTAAACACGCACACACACAACACGCATATATATATATACATACATATATACATATATTTATATATATATGAATTTAAAATAATATTTTTGCATACATATATACATATATATATATATGAATGTAAAAGAATGTTTTTGTATACATACATACACACACACACAAACCCACACACACACACACATATATATATATACATACATATATATAAATATATACATATATAATATATATATATATATACATATATATAAATATATACATATATATAATATATATATATATACATATATATATAATATATATACATATACAAATAAATATACAAATCAGAATGTACGTTTTTATAGACGTTATTAAATAGAATAGCAGCTACATTAAGACCCACAGACACAGACACAGAAACACATGAAACACACACAATATCACAGACACACATACACACAGGCATACAAACACATACACACACATAGATAGACACAGACGCACAAACATACACACACACACACATACACATACACACACGCACATATACATATATATATATGCATACACATGCATACATACACAAACCCGCACACACATATACACATACACACAGACACAAGACACAGAATCAGACACGCACATATATATATCTATATCTATATCTATCTATCTATATATATAAATATACATATACATGCATACATTCATGCATACATACACAATCACACACACACATATGTAAACCAACATACATGCACATGTATATATTTATATAAAAACATATAGATACACCCATATTAACACTACCTTAAAGACACTACCATATATACATAAAATAAATATTCATACAAACACACACATCCTCACATACCCCCCCGTCACCACACACACATATATATATATGTACGTATGTTTATAATATATATATATATATATATATATGTATATATGTATATATATATATATATATATATATGTATATATGTATATATATATATATATATATAAATAAGTGTATGTATATAAAATAAAAGAAATTGATATATATTTATATTTAATATATATATATATAAATGGATGTATGTGAAAAATTTGATAAGCATGTGTATATGTTTACATATATATACGTGTGTGTTTATATTATTAATATATATATATATAAACCTAAATACACACACACACACATACACACGTATATATATATACACACACACACACACATATATATATATATATACATATATATATACATATATATATCAACACACAGACACAGACACACACACACACATATATATATATATATGTACACATACATACATATATATATATATATATATACTACATACATATATATACATATATACATATATACATACATACATACATATATACATACATATGTACATATATATATATATATGTGTGTGTGTGTGTGTGTGTGTGTGTAT
>NW_014040394.1:126216-128897 GCF_001186125.1 Sphaeroforma arctica JP610 | reverse complement strand
TGTATATATGCATATGTACATGTATATGTATATGTATATGCGCAGCTACATATATGTTCGCCAAAAATCGCACTCATAAAAGCATAGCTTTTAAAGTGCGTGCATGATCAGGCGGAGTATCTATCCAGCTAAGCTTCTATTTTTCTTCGTACCAGGTGATGATTGAGGCCAACTACACTGCGCTTGTGATGGGGATTGTGGTGATTGAAGGCATAGGCCGTTCATTAGACCCCTCTCTCGATATCATTCGCCAGTCTCTACCCATCCTGGCGTACCAGAAGATTATGCGCGACTTCACCGTGGGCAGGGTTATGGAGGAGGATGATATACAGGAGGCTTGGAGGTTGTACTTAACGATACCAGAGTTGTAGGTAGGAGCAAGTTAGATGGTGCTCATAGTGTATAACCTATGATAGGATGAGGCCTGGAGGTTGTACTTAACAATACCAGAGTGGTAGGTAGGAGCAAGTTAGATGGCACTCATAGTGTATAATAAACCTATGACAGGATGAGGCTTGGAGCTTGTACTTTACGATACCAGAGTGGTGGGTAGGAGCAAGTTAGATGGCGCTCATAGTGTATAATAAACCTATGATAGGATTAGGCTTGGAGGTTGTACTTAACGATACCAGAGTGGTAGGTAGGAGCAAGTTAAATGGCGCTCATAGTGTATACTGAACCTATGATAGGAGCGAAATGTACCAACGGGTTGTTTCTGTCTTGTTATTCGTGAAATCCTATTCAGAGTTATGGTAGAGGAGGAGAAGGAAAACATGGGTTGCTTCTGGTCTGTCGTAAATCATTCATTGTTAAGCATACTCTGACTAGCAGTCCAACGATAGCGGAGACATGCTAGTGGTTGGTGGTGCCTCACGCAACCGCCTGCAAACTGTAACGCACTCAATAGCGACAGGCCACATTAACTCTTCACTTTCATGAATTGAAGCCTTGGGTTAGTACTGGTGCTGGTACTACCTCTCCCATTAAACGCAAGTACAATACAAGGAATTGAATCAGAACAACACCTATCACACACATAGAAAAGCCGACGAGACCTAGATTCAATTAATATATCATGAGGGAACCGTTCTCTTCGTACTCTGCGTGAAATACAGACACTTGCAGTTACCACACGCTCGTGCATGTCACGTTACAGCAAGTACTGTTACGAAGTCGTGCAGTCCTAGACCGCAATGGCTGCATTGCGAAAGCCGAGGAGACCTCGATCCAATTGATTTATCACGAGGAAGCTATTTTTCAGTATTAGGCTTGGAATTACCATATAAGGGATCGAACTGCTGCAGGGCCTCCGGCGACCTTTCGCGATCTAATACAATCAGGTCCCCTTTATTGGTCACAGCCACCGTGCCCATATTTAACCCAGCTACACCATGCGTGATTATTTCGTCACCACTTTTCCCATGACGTGGCGTTATTTTGTCATCACTATATTCACCGCTCGCTAAATGTCCATTGCCGCTGCCAGATCTACTGCTCCCCGGTCTCTCATCGAGGCTGTGGAGACTGCTGTACGGCCCATGCGTAGGCGAAGCACTATCTGCTATCACTCGATAATATTCTTGTTTTCTTGCATCGTCATTAGAGCCACCTGTATTTGACGGGGCGTCCGATCTATTCCCTTCGTTACTAGTCCTTTCCGGTGCATGGTACGGCGGCGGTGGCCTGGGTGGGGGCGTCTGACTGTTTCTGATGGACGGGGGTCGCGATCTACCCTCTAACTGTCCGATACCATCCACCGTTAAGCTGTTGTCAGCATTATCAGCACATGTATCCGGGTACGAATGACATCGCTCTGGTTCCTCGCCTCCATATATGTGCAGCAGGTCTCCGGTAGGTACAGCATCCATCATCCCGCTATTCCTCCCGGTATTCGTTCCGTCGGTATACCGTCGCCTACCCGCACCCACACCCGCAGCATTCGGCGCGGTTGACACGCGTGTTAAACCGGGCATTTCCGGTACACTTCTAGTGTTTAGGTGCACATCTGCGTGTAATGCGAAGACAAAGTTGGCACTCACGGGCTTGTGGTCGCTCTGCCGGTACCTTGCATGTCGTACATACGACAATTGTCGGATATTCCTGCCCTTGTACAGCACCCGGTCCGTCCAGGCGGGGATGCGATCACCCACATAGGTATCTGAGCCTGGTATGAACTTGTATGTGGGGGTGAAGGAGATCTCCGCCTCAGAGAAACCGCCAAAGGCCAGGCTGCGTATCCTGACGTCGTTGAGTTGGTCCGTTGCCAATAGTTTGTTCAGCGACTTTTGCGAGGCGATCTGAGAGGAGGGAGTGATCATAGGTAACTACGCGTGATGCCTGTGCCTGCATCTAGAACATGTGCAAACGTAAACGTATACCCTGAGTTGTTGTGTGCGTATGTTAAGATTCTACGCGTTGCATTGATACGCGTTGAATTCCTGCACACCAACGAGATCTTGGCGTGTGGATTCGTCTTGTGGAGTCTGCGCTGCTTGTGCGATTGCGTTACAAGACATGCCACTCCATCAGCCCACCACAATAAATAGATTATAAAAAAAAAGGCAATGCCAATGATGGGGCTGGATATATATATATATATATATATATATATACTACCTAGATGTCTCTACTACTATAAGTAAACGTAAGGTAGGTAGGTAGGTTAGGTAGTTGTCGTAGTT
>NW_014040394.1:117032-126196 GCF_001186125.1 Sphaeroforma arctica JP610 | reverse complement strand
AAATAAATAAAGTTTAAAGTTAAAAAAAAAGGTAAAACGAAATACGTACCAATAGAGTGGGCGTGATATATATATATATATATATATATATATATAACCCTGATGCTCATTCATGAAACTAGGAGTGGGATTTGGATTGCAGTGTGTTGTAGTAGTCAGGCATCTTCATGCGGCGGTGCAGCAGCTGACGAAGGTATATGACTATATAGTCTTATGTTCAAGTAACTATATACTCCTGTCGTTCAGGGGACTATATAGTCCTATCGTTCAAGTAACTATATACTCCTGTCGTTCAGGGGACTAAATAGTCCTATCGTTCGAGTAAGTATATACTCCTGTCGTTCAGGTGACTATATAGTCCAATCGTCTTAGTAACTATATTCTTCTGTCGTTCAGGTGACTATATAGTCCTATCGTTCAAGTAACTATATACTCCTGTCGTTCAGGTGACTATATAGTCCTATTGTGCAGGTGCATCCGATTGGTGCAAGGTCCTGAGACCCATCCGCCGTAGAATCCCTCACGTAAGCACGTGCAATGTGCACACGGAGCGAACGGTACGTATTCATTACATCACTAAAATATAAAGTTCTGTATCTGTGTGTGGGTAAGCATGTGTAGGGACTAGCTTACCTCTGTCTCAGTCAAACACCGCTTCACCATTGAATACGTACACTCCAGGCGGTAGTTGAGATCACCAAACCATATCACATGGGATTGCGAGTACACACTCTCTCGCTTGCCCGAAGACCCAAACGTCAGGTAGTGACAGCAGCGCCTGTAGTCATCATTGCGTTTGTACGTTTTGTCCTGGTGGGCTGTGTGAGGAGACGGGGTGATGGGGAATGTGGATTTCGGAGAGTCTGTTGGTCATAAGTATATGTACATGCATGGGCACGTTCCCAATTCATCAGTCAAAGAGTGCGCAGGTCAGTAGGTGCGCATGTGAAGAACACACCCGGAAGGAGAGATCTGTCCACGCCTACAGACTGATTTGTACACATCTCATAATTTAGGTTCGTGTAGTTCAACTTGTGACTAGGACAGCTCATGAGGTACATAAAAGAATTGTATCTGAATATACCTATACATACATATGCGTGTACATCAACCCCGCACATGCACATCCATACATATCGCACTATTGAAACTTGAATTTATATATCATGTCTACATCCCTGTACATATGCATGGGTTTCACAAGGGATGTGAATTGTGGATAGACTGTACAGGATTATGTAAAGTAGTGCAATCCCCTATCTCCGTTTAAATAAGGGCGTACACTGCCCATAGGTAGCCACAAGGGCCTTAACAAAGACTTGTGCCACACCCACCTGCAAAGTGGGCTGTTACCAGTGTGAAAGATTGGCCGTTGACCAACTCGAATCTCGTGGCGATGCCACTCTTGTTTCCCTGTAGTATGGATGTCCATTTCCAGCGCAAAGGAAATAGAAGAAATGTTTGAGAATACAACGTTCAGATACATATAGATACCACAGCTGAGATCACGAGATGAAGGTGGTTGCTTCCACTAAGACAAGCATGATAACTAGTTGGAGGGGGTAGGTATACAATTGAGCTGCCCCTTGTTCCACAGGCGGTGTTGCATTGGAATGCTTGTACTGCTACTGCAAGTGATAACTTGCGAAGGGTGTGCGATATCAATCACAGGATAGAGACATCTGCCAAGGGGTGGGGCTTATCAACACATTCGTTCCGAATAGTGCAGTATCCGATGCACCGTCACCTATTCTGGGACGGAGGCCATACCAGTAGATTGTTGAAGCCAAGGGTCACTTGCTGGGTATTTGCCCGTCTAATCAGGGGCCTTATTTCTTTGCGCAGGAATACTATGAGGCCCGCCCAGCCGCAGCGATTCACAACTGCTCGCATATATCCATCACCTGCAAGTACAAATAAACTGCCATTTCACTAACAGGATTGTTTATAGCCATCACATGCCAGTATAAATAAAGCGTCATTTAACTAGAAGGATTGTTTACAAGTGCAGATAAAGTGCCATGTAACTAACAGGATTGTTAATAGCCATCACCTGCCGGTATAAATAAAGCGTCATTGAACTAGACGGATTGTTTACATCCATCACCTGCAAGTACAAATAAAATGCCATGTAACTAACAGGATTGTGTACAGCCATCACATGCCAGTAAAAATAAAACGTCATTTAACTAGAAGGATTGTTTACGTCCATCACCTGCAAGTACAAATAAAGTGCCATGTAACTAACAGGACTGTTTATAGCCATCACATGCCAGTATAATTATAGCGTCATTCAACTAGAAGGATTGTTTACATCCATCACCTGCAAGTACAGATAAAGTGCCGTGTATCTAACAGGATTGTTTCCGTCCAAGTGAACAGGCAACACATGGCTGATTCCCCTGTCGTGATCAATGAAGTAGCTGCGCATGTGTGTTCCACTCCCATGGATCGGAGAGTATCTTGAATAGTTTCAATTGGGATCAGCAATAACAAATTCACACTCGCCCATCCCAGGTAGTCCCTTGTCCGTCATACATACCTAAATGCAACTGTATCTTTCTAGTGCATACCCAAATGCAACTGTACCTTTCTAGTACATACCCAAATGCAACTGTATCTTTCTAGTGCATACCCAAATGCAACTGTATCTTTCTAGTACATACTCAAATGCAACTGTATCTTTCTAGTACATACTCAAATGCAACTATATCTTTCTAGTGCATACCCAAACGCAACTGTATCTTTCTAGTACATACTCAAATGCAACTGTATATTTCTAGTGCATACCCAAATGCAACTGTATCTTTCAAGTGTATACTCAAATGCAACTGTATCTTTCTAGTGCATAACCAAATGCAACTGTATCTTTCTAGTACATAACCAAATGCAACTGTATCTTTCTAGTGCATACTCAGATGCAACTGTATCTTTCTAGTGCATACCCAAAGGCAACTGTATCTTTCTAGTACATAACCAAATGCAACTGTATATTTCTAGTGCATACTCAAATGCAACTGTATCTTTCTAGTACATACCCAAAGGCAACTGTATCTTTCTAGTACATAACCAAATGCAACTGTATCTTTCTAGTGCATACCCAAATGTAACTGTATTTTTCTGGCCCAGTCTTGGCGTAGCACGCCCGTCGCATCATCGAAGTAGCTGGCTTCTATCAGATCACTCGATAACTCCTGGAGACTGGTGAGTAATTTAACACAATTAGTTGACTACAGGAAATAATATATCACACTTGCTTGAATAGAGGAATTAAAAGAACACACTTAGTTGATTATGGTAAGTAGTGCAAAACACTTAGTTGAATAGAGGTATTAATTTAACACAATTAGTTAAGAAGCCGAACTAAGGTAACGCAGTTGGTCATATGAATAAATTCAAAATACTTGATTATATAGCCAAATTAAGATATGACGCTTGGTTTGATTATAGTATTCAATTTAACACACTTAAATTCAATCATAGCAATTAATTTAACGCACTTAGTTAATCAGACGAATAAAGATAACACACTTATTACAAAAGATCGATTTTGTGAGATTCAAATGCTTGATCATGTTGATTGGTATACCACGCAGCACTGTTGAGCACTCTTAATCGCACGTGCAGGTATATTGCCTATGCGAACACGTGCATAATAACAGGAAAATACAAGTATAATAACAAGAAACATACAAGTATAATAACAAGAAAATACATGTATAATAACAAGAAACATACACATGATAACAAAAAACATTCAAATATAATGACGGGAAACATACAATTATAATAACAGAAAACACACAAATATAATAACCCAAATATACAAGTACAATAACAAGAAACATACACATATGACAACAAGAAACCTACAAGTACAATAACAAGTAGTATGCAAGTACAATAACAGGAAATATGCATGTGTAGTAACATGATACATTCAAGTAGAATAACAAGAAAAATGAATATGAACCAATGGTAGCTGTGACATAAAATGCAGTGTGCATGAAGTATATATGCAAGCATCTGCGTGTACACGAGTGTGTGGAAGTCTGAACTAACTCGTCAATGAGACCACTCGAGAAATCCAAACAGAGCTTTAACCCAAATGGATAGATAAAAACCCAAACGCAAACTTCAACCAAATACAATGTAAATCTATTTATATCTGTGTACCCCCATATGTTTCGCAATGACTGGAAGACAATTTGACATCTGAAACATGCCAGAGCAGGAGTATGGCTTGATATTACACTACACAAGTACGTAAGGACTGCATTGTATACAACAATCGAAGAAGATGCACCGGAGTATGTTGCTCGACAAGATGATTGAAATGATTTGCTTACTACAGAGAGATTCATCCCTGGGCCATGATATAGGCCGAAGCGACTGCTGTGGTTCAACACTGATTTTGAGAAGTGATGTACGTAAATAGATTGAACGCTTATAAACGCTCTCCTTAGCGCAGATGATGGAGACAGATGAACAGAATAATAATACATCTCAACAAAATGGGTCGAAGAATGTATACCACTGACAAACGTGACATCAATGCTTACGACCAAGCGTATATACCACAACGAGACTGCAAACAACAACTCTTCAGATGTTTTTTTCTAACGCGAGAGTGCGAGGTTAACAGTTTTATAAAGAAACAAACTATATGGGAATACATTCGTCGGTTGTCTGCCATTGTTATTGCACCCCCATGGTTGTTATTTTACGCTATAGCACAATTAATACGAACGACAGCCATTTTGTGGATGTCGACATATAACGGCGATGTCCACTTAAGCGGGAGCATTTATGTGTATGCATAGCTATAAACACGTATAGTATAAATTGATAACACTAACCCGAAAGCAAGCACATCTGGCCGAGGACCTTTGTCGGTCCTGAGCAAATCGTCAAGAGGTGGCACAGTACGGAGTGCATTTATATTCCATGTGACCACGCGAATATTCAATTCCTCCAACATTATAAAAGTGATCTGTATTATGGCTTACACTGCAGTATGGTATACGGTGTGTTTAATATGACATACGCTGTTCACAGCTGTAAAGTCAATGTCTGAGCGCTCGGCTCCGAGATTGAACTGAATATCCTTATCAATTTGCTGATCAAAATATTTACAATTTTACATACGTCTCATGTAAATAACCCCCGAGTCAAAGTTCGCAACCCAACCCACCAGTGAACCTTTTTCGAATGAAAACGCCCAAAACAAAATGATGACCACAGATAGGCCCAAATATGTATGTATAAATAAACAGATACCATATGTCTCCTAAATCCAACACTTACGTAATTGCATGAGGTTCACATATATTTATTCCTCAATATTTACGTCCTTCGGACGTTAGTTCGACTTACTATTTTATTCTTTCTACTTTTCTAGAGAGAGGGCCATGTCAATATTAAATATTTACCTGCGACTTGGGAATCGGGAGACGCGACAATGCCAATGCTATCTTTATTACTTCTTATTTAACCTCATCTATTTCTTGCCCTCTCAGTATGTATTTGACATTTCAGTGGTAACTACTCGCCAATGCTGAAAGCACTCGTTGGTGTACTTTCAAAGTCATATTTTTAATAATATGTACAAGTCTGATAAGCGAATACATTGTGCATGTAGATTGACTATAAGTTGTAACTGTTGATTAAGCTGTCGGCGTATTGCTCAGCTATAATTCCCACAGAGTGCGCTGCAATTACCGCATGTAAATTTAGCAATTAAATTTTTAGTTTGAATACACATACGTATCATCGAAAATTCTACAACCGTATACTATATAAATCATCAAGAAAACAGTATATTGACTGTGTTCTCGAAGACTAGAATGCCATGTCTAACATAATGGCGGACAGTATTATGTAACTCGCATTACAGTTTTAGATAAATTCTGGGATCTTCCGCTGTTAAGTTGTGCATCCGAATACTCCATTATGAGGATTTATTAAATCCACGACAACTATAGCTACAGAGGCCGTAATATAACTAAAAAATAGCCTTCTAAACTCTAAAACATTATAAAAAGTCCATAGTCTCCGGTGCTTCTCATGGTCGGAAGAAACCTGATTTCTGCTCGCGACCCTAATGGCCAAGGGCTTCTTTATGCCTAGTTTCAAAGTGATTTTTAGAAAAAAAAAGGATTCTCATGAAATTTGATGACGTAGTTTGTGATATTAGTAAATTAGAAAGTTTGTCCGGCACACGTGCGCCAGCTTCACAAGAATAAATCACGATTTCTGAGAACTTGACCACAAGTATATGTCATGTACAAAAGTATAAATAGAGAGTAAAGTTGGTGGTCTACAACATTGACCTTACTCTACAGGATTTCATTTCTATAGTAAGCGTCTGTATCTTGTTCTTTCCGAACTAGACACATTATTCAGACTCGATGAAGAGGCTGATGCTTATGCATGCAATTGGATGCGGATGTTCCCATTCACGTTAGTGTACGGGTTCATCATTGATGATAATCATCATGCAGGGCCTCACTGAGAGTCCACCTTTTTATACATATATAATAAGTTATAAAAACTAAATACAACAGTAGTAAAGAAGTTGAAAGATAGCGGGTGATACATATTTTCTAGTGACCTCGTGACCAAACTGCACGTAATCATCATATTTGCTTGTATTTATTTGCAGTTTGTGTCGCAGTTCACAGCTTAACTGCTCACAAAACAAGGCATACTTTATAAATCAAAGCTGGCAATAAACGTTCGCGAACGACTTCTACAGAAATATAAGTAGCAAACAATGACATTTCCTTGTTGACGATGGAAAAGTACTGTTGTTCTTTGAGGCTTTGTCCGCCGAAACGTAGACATATTCCGCATAGGTGACATATACGGCACATAGGGACCCGGATACTTGTCGAATGCTCTCAATATTGACGTATCGTAACTCACTTTTGTACAATTATACACCGAAGTATACGCGAAAGACATTGCGTGGGTCGTAGCGACTACCAAATAGTATGAGGGAGAAGGCAGCTGGGTTGCTTCGTAGAGTGCAGGTAGCATGATGTATTCACCATGCAAAAGTATGACGGGTTGTCTTGGAGGCGCGGACTGACTGGCTATTACAGCAGTGGAGTTCTACATACATACCTAACCCTAAAACCCAAAAGCGATTCGACGCTCATTTGCGGAACTGTTGTGTGCACACATCCACACCTATGATCAATTGGCTCGAATGTCGATAGCTTCGTAAACACACTCTGTTCCTATGCAGTATATCAGATCTATCATACAGCTCACATTGCGGTGTCCGGAACAAAATGAGACAATTCAGGGTGATCTGCCAAAGGGCAGTGGAGCATATTCAAGTGGAATCACAAAACATGCAATCACCAGATTATTTCGGGCTCCAAACGCCGTGATATAACATGAAGAGATATTATTTTATGGATCTACAAGTGGTGAGGCAGCAATGAAGACAGCGTTGATTTGTTTGTTGATAACCTGTTCACGACAGATGAATAAGCGAGATAATTCAATACACAAGACGAAACTTCGGATACTGATACTCAACTTTGTGGCTCGTTCAACTACAACCATCTAAAAAAATTAAATGCTTAAAATCACATCCATGACTTCTCTCGTTCTGTAAACCCCGATTTCCTCATATGCTGTTGAATTATTCACATTGTCTGGAATTTCGCGCTGTCAACGAGTTCAACATTTGATAAAATAGCTCGTGCCTGTATATATACAGATTCTCGATAAAATACTACCGACACGAATTTGGCCATCGTATGACATAGGATGCATATTCGATGGTCGGTGCCACAAAGTCTAGCAATAGTCGGGAGAATTTCGTCTCATTGTGGTGGTCTGCATTTCCATTTAAAAGTCTATTTAAGTTCCCATTACAATTGTTGCAAATCCGAATTGGTATTCAGATACGGACTACAGCACTTTTATAAGATCTGTCTGATTTTCTTCGCAACAGATCCTTAGGATGACTTCATCTTCTCAGAGGTACCGATAAATTTGTAGTCACAAACATAGATCGATATATTCTGCCCTGGGCATAGTCAAAACACAGACATTCAATTTTTTTTCTTGCCGTCCAATGCTTCAAGTCTGACAGTGTCACATTGAGATTCCTTCAATACAGCACAAGAATGCTCGATTCGACTAATCAGAACTGTATACACGCGTATGTAGTGTTCGACCATTCCGTAGAGGATATCAATCATCTACACATCGCAAATGGCCTTCGCGTTAAATTTTCGGACGCTCTCTATTTACTTTATTCACATCTACGCAATCATTTACCAACTGAATGGATATGCACTCGGTTATCGTCGCCTCCGCAGAGAATCTGTTCTTTAGACGGCCACGCGACGCATAGAACCTTACCCTCGATGGCTGTGAACAGAATTGCGAGAATTGTGAGAATGGATACACCGCCAGTGAAGTTGAGTTGGACATGAACTATTAAATACAAACGTAACTATTAAACACAAACGGATGAATTATGTAAGAGCCAGATGGCCGAATACACAAGATGCACATGGCAAGGGCGAGCATGCGACACTTGAGTGTCATTATTGCGCTCCAGATGAAGAACTACTATACACCAAATCAGAAAACAGATTTAGGTATATGTAGACACCTAACACATATGCACTGATACTTACAGTTCAGCATCTCTTATTTCATGCAACACATACAAAGTGGTATACCTTTAACAGTGTGTAGTGGGATACTCGAGCGCGCGTCCCATATCTTAATATCGCCATCATACGCCGCTGACACAAACTGGTTGCCGTCGGTCGGGCTCCAAGCCACAGACGATGTCATGCCCGTGTGTGATACCAGAGTACGTTTGATCATCGTGGTTGCTGAATGAGAGATTGTGTTCAAACGCTTGGGTTGTGAGTACTTGAGAGGCAATCACACACACACATATATACACATACATATAAATATACATACATACATATACTCATACATATACACACACAAACATGAACATAACTATAACCATAATCACACACAGACAAACACACACACACATATATATATAATTGTAAATACACACACACATATAAACATAGACATATATATATATATATATATACATATACAAACATATATATACATACGCTCACATACACACCCACACACCCACGTAA
>NW_014040394.1:113863-117012 GCF_001186125.1 Sphaeroforma arctica JP610 | reverse complement strand
TGAATATAGATTCATAAATGGCTTGTCTCATAGGCTGAGAGGCCGACATATTGCGAATTCATACACGTGATCAGAGTACGAGCTCACGCTACGTTCTCGTCATGACTGTGTTTGTACTGTGTAGACAATAAAGCCAAGATGTATTGCGAAGTATATGTGGTGAGCAATACAGTACGCGACGCAAGTATATCATACTTGCATACATGATCGGCTCAAGTGATGAAACAGATAAATGAGATTGGTGCGGCACATACGAGGGATAACCATACACTCAATACAATGACCGTTTGCGCCCACTCCCCGCGACCTCAAAATCATCATCGATATATAACCACCACTTCCCTCCACAGAAAGATATACCACCACAGACTGAAGCCTGAGAGACGGAAACATAATCACATACGACCAGAACCGCAGCTTAAAACACACACCAGAGCAATGTATGCAGGTACATACACAGACACAACACATACAACACACACAATACACTCGCACAAAGACTTCTGCGGCTCCGCTAACCATAAAAAAATTGTGGTTTAACATGCGCTATGTACACCTGGGTATATACACTATGAAGAGGACACTGCAGCATCTTGCACACTCGCATACACACAGCTGGAATCAACCCACCCAGCCAACTTGGCAGCCCCCCCCATCCACAAGCTCACAAGTAATGACATCACCGAGACACCCAACCCCAGTTGTTCAACCATACCACTCTCGCGCGGGTCCCATAACCGCACGGCCTTGTCGGCTCCCGCTGATACTATCAGATTGGCACTCTCCGAGTACGCGATGCTCTGTATAACCTTGCCCCCCACGAGTGTGTGCACCACACGGCCGCTATTGATATCCCATTGGCGTATGCTGTGATCCCACGACGCACTGTAGACGGTGTTCTGTGGGCCGTATACGACCGATGTGACGCCGTTGGTATGGCCCTCGAGTACCAGCGACGCCTCCCGCGTGGTGGTGGTTGTGCGCTGGGCGGAGACTGTTGGCGGGTTGGACGGAGGGAAGGGATGTGATGAGGAGGTGTGTGTAGAGACCCTATATGGCCACACAGGCCGAAGTGCAACAACGGAGAGGAATTGTGACGAATGAGGTATCTATTCTGTGATAAAGGCATGTATATGCTTCTCAGTACGTCGTGCATGTTTGGTACAATCGTTGGTGTGGCCCACGCACGCTACCAATTGTAGAATGGACTACCGACACACCTGAAAATTTGAGAAGGTCTTCAATATGCGTTTGGATAGCTGCCAATCCGTATACAAAAATATCTACAAACCCCTCATACCGTTTGTTTTCCGTTTCTTCTTTCCGCTTTGTTCCTCTTCGCCCTCGAGTGAGCCCGCGGGTGCCAATGACCACACGCGCAGAGTCTTGTCGAATGAACCACTAACACAGGTCTGCCCATTTGATGATACAGCCACGCCTTCCACACTTCCTGTATGGCCCGATAGTAATAGCTGCGATGCAGGTATAGATGAGGTGAGCGTAGGAAGGGTAACCACAATTGATGAAAGTACTTGGATACAAATACTCGAAGCAGTAGGGTGCTGTGAGATGTGTTTGTAGTCATGTTGTACGTGATCACTGAATACAAATACTCACAGCAATAGGTATACAAGCGTTGTCTGATTGGAGCAATCTCTTATACATAGGACAATTGGAGGGAATACGATCCGTATAGCCAGGTAGCAACGAACCAAAGCCATGGTCCAATGAAAACCGGACAAATATGTGCACCATGTGTTGGCCGAAGGTTTGGCAGCGATCCAAAACCGATGTGAGTCGTGTCACAATCAGGATTTGGACTATATGTATCCTTAAAATAACTATTGAGACTTCGATAGGCAGCATTCTAGGTCTGAAAGGAAACGACCCAAAACCACGTAGTTAAAAAATAGGCCAACGAACTTCAAAATACATAAACCCCAACGACATAAACACGTATGCACACACCTTGGTAGTCAAGCTCTCTTCCCTCACCCCACCCCAAACTCGCAGAGAATGGTCCAGCGAAGCCGTGACAAACATATCATCGCTTATAGTCTCCAGCCTTTTGATACCCCCTGTATGTTCTGCGGCTGTGGCTACACGATCACCCGTACCTGACCACAAACTGACTACGCCATCGTATGATCCCGTCAGTATAAGCCCGTTGCTGTTGGTATCTAGCGCACCCACCCAGTCGTCGTGGGGGAGTTCAGTACTAGCCTCCGGAGCGGGTGTGGCCATGAAAAACTCCAGCTTGACAATTGTCTCCCGCGAGAGAGCGTGAGATTCTAAGTATTTGGCGACCTGATGGCCAATGAGAGTGCATTTGGGAATATTTAATACAGAGGAATAACTCATCCATCCAGAACTTTAAATACATATTCGGGTGTTACTTAAGAGGCAAGGATAGAGAATTTTACCAAATACTCATGATACGGTCACATCAAAGCAAAGTATCCGTATATGAACGATACACACATTGAAGATATATACAGTGAATTGGAAAAAGTACAAAATCGTAAACATATTTTCAATCTCAGCGTAGAGCTATAGGTTCCTAGTTCACATTTTCTACCATGCAGAAGTCTTTATAACCGCAAGAATACACAAATACAAATAAGAATACAAAAAAAATACGAATATATATATATATATATATATATTTACGTGGATGTGGATATGTCCATGTATATATATATGTATATACCTGTAGCTGTTATTTATAATGTATATATAAATATATAGATATATCTATACATATACGCATTTGCATATGTATGTATATATATATACACATACACACACACATATATACGCATTTGTATATTTATATGTATATATATATATGTATGCATACACACACACACACACACACACACACACATATATATATAATATACATATAAGTACATACAGACATCCATATACATCCATATACAATTAAAAATCGAAATACATATGTAGCTATAAATACATCAATTTACAGATATATGAATATAGAAATTAATAAATATATATTTGAAGATACATATACATATATATATATATATATATATTATATGTATATTCGTATATATAGATATAAATATATATATATATACCCATATATACATAGAAAACATACATGAATATATATATTCATATAT
>NW_014040394.1:108171-113843 GCF_001186125.1 Sphaeroforma arctica JP610 | reverse complement strand
ATATATATATGTGTGTGTGGCCTTGTTTTCTTTTGCCGGTGGTTGTATGGATGTGTGCGTGTGTAGTCTAATATATACAGGTATCTGTCGTGTACCACTATTAAAGTATGCACCTATTAGATATACATTTGCGAGCGAACATATATACTTCTAAAATATACGACTTTATGTAAGCAATCTAAATTAAATGAATTATATGGACAAAGAGTCTTTCACTATATGCCAGGAACAGGATGTAGTTAAAATAACATTCAGTCTGAACAATATACATACCGAAGTTCTCAAAAGCATGCCATCCACTAGAAAGTCGAACGGTATAGGCTTCTCATTTCCAAGCAAATGGTTCACAATTTCACTCAAAGCATATCGCCTAAGGGTTTCTGGGACAGCAATAGGCGTATCTGTTACAGTGAATTGTGCTTCATCGCTGGGAACGAATCTCACTTGCACCGTGCTTGTAGGCCCGACTTCGGTTGTAGTTGTTGACGACATGTTGACCATCGAAGACAATGTGTCTGTATATTACTTGACTGGAATACTATAGACTAGCAAATAATCGCAGTGCTCTCCTTATTTCTTTGTATACACTCGATGTAGTACTGGGGAAATTGGCAGACTAGATTCTTGCAGTGAATGTATGCGTACCTGCTGTCATAGTACACAGCAACCTCAATTTCAAGTATCATCTATGTAGTCGACATTCCAATAAAATACACGTGCTGTCTATTATCGGTAAAATCGAATTTTATTCTAAAAATAATACTTCTATGGCATTTTCTCACACATTCGCCAAGCAACATAATAAATACATGCATTTGTATTTTGTGGTAATAATATATTAATATTGTAGCATAGACACGTATGTACAAAGTTCAATAGATAAGCTACATTGATCTCATCATAAGCCACATCCACCAACATTGTCATATGTCAATTCAATTTTATGCATAACTACAAAGTATACGGTTGAGTTCATCTCCATCCCACAGGACAGACGATGATGACTCCTTTCTAGCGATTTTTGTTATTCCAATCATAGATGACGGGAAGCATACATAGGGGCACTAAGTAAAGATAAATATATACATCAATATGAATATGTGATCCTATGACAAGTTTACTGAACTCGTCTGTGCCTACATGACTGCTCTTTCATTTAGGTGTTACTGTGGCAGTGTGGTATATATTGTTAGTTCAGGTGCTGAACTGTCGTGTTGATGTGCGCAGATGTAGGATAGACTATACGTAGTCATGTTGCCGCAAGAAGACAGCCTGGGATTCAAACCTCTGTCTTTGGAAAAGACTACTTCACTCACATCAGTCCGGTGATATAGCTGTGCACGCATATACTATTATACGTCCAACAAGCCATCACCAACAATTCATCTGGTTGTTTAACATTTGCGCATGCTTGCCCCCTTCATTTCCATGCCGAGGTGTCTACTTGCACGATAACTACATGTTTAGCACACACTTATATTCGGGCCTACGATTGCACTCAAAAAAGTACGTTTGTTCGCTATTTTCTTCTCTCCGCTTTTAAAGTCGATTGAGTGATAGTTTTGAGTGCTGTCCAATTGCTGTACCAGTTTCTGAAATAGTGTACGTGCTAATGTATACCCTTAATACAGTCGTACGACGGGTTCATCGCAGCATGTATCATGGTGGGGCGAATAATGCAACCCTGGGTGTGTATGGTAATATATATACCTGTTGATATTTATTTTTTTGATATGTAAAACAATCGGCAGAAATACGCTGGCTTGCTTCAGAGTATTGGAACTTGGGAATCGTTGTTTCTGCATCACCGTTGACTTGTGGTGCGAGTCAGGCGAATAGTCACACTGAATACCATAGCAGTATTCAAGACATAATTATTCACAAAAAAAAAAGCTGGTTCTTTATATCCTCAATAGACACAACTAGAACAGTCAATAAAAGTGCCCAGATACTTTTATTTTATTGCCGAATCAATTGGAGTACAAAGCAGAGGATTACTTCATATGAATAGAATCTTGAAGGGTATTCTCAATTCCAGTGTAGTCCAATCGAAGATGACCCATATCAATCTCATAGAGCCAGCACAACACTTGTTGGTTGGTAATATATTATTTCTTGCTTCTCAATCAGAATCACTTTCGGCATTGTCTCCCACCACTGCAGCTCGCACCGATGCGGGAAGCATGCTGTCGTAACTGTATTCAGGTGCGATCGTGGGTGAAATGTGCATGGGAGCCTCGATTCCTATCGAAGACTTCTATGAAGGTTGATATTGTCCCGAGACGAAATTTTCAAAGCTTTCATAGGAATTACTTATTGATATTCTCTTCATTTGAACAACTGATTTTACGCAAATGTGTAGGCAGCTTCCAACGAGAACGGAACATCATATATGAAAAGTGGCGCCGTGGTATGCATACTGATACGGCAATGTTCGTAAGGGAGCAGATCTAGTCGACAATTCATATAGCTATACATAATTCAAAACTGTGGTTTGATTGTGAATCATTGATGTCTTACCGATAGCGATTAAGCCGCTTTTTGACCAGCTTTTGAGTACTGGCTGTGAAATGCAATGTCCAAATAACATCTTCAGGGTACGATTGCGCGACATCGACAATCTCATCTAGCAATGCCGCAAGTCGGCCCATATTTCGGCTAGGGTCGCCTTCTACTCTCTCTTTGCACATATCGATATCTATCAGCTCGGGTGATCTGTATGGGATGTCGCGCAAGGGGAGCAAATGAATCTCTTGGTGGGCATATTCATGATACTACGATCACGATTAGCGATCCTAGTACGAAGTGAACCTCAAATGAACACATATGTATACTCTGCGCTATTTTAGGAAATCTAAGGAATCGTAGGAGTGTGTGCTTTTGACTAGCCGGCATATCGCGCATGCATTATAGAACCAATCTCTAAGAGCAAGTTGGCGGTGCCAATTTCGAAGGAGCGCGTTGCATGTTGTGTAATCTGACATGCGCTCGAGCCAGCCCGGGATGTGTTGCACATCAGAATATCCAGACTCACGTGATGTAACCTCTGAGATGAAATCCGAGTAAGAGATATTTGGCTCCAGCCAGGTACATCTGTAGCCATTTATCGGCGTAGTCAAATTCGTGCGCAAATTTGATCGCTTTCGTACACAACTCCGCCGCATCGTATTTCACTGTGGTCAATGGCGCACCTCCCCTACGTATTTTGAGATCGGAGTCCTTGAAGTCTTTCTGAGTAGTCTCATTGTTGATGCTCACCACGGCTAGCGCTGTGGATAGATCATACTCGATATCGTCAGTGTTCCTGTCCAGGACAGCGTCAGTCTCACTCCCTATAAGCATACCCATTCCTGCTAGGTCATAATAAACTACACGCCTATGAGTTCCAGCGGAATGTGGCCGGTCTCGCTCTGCATACACTCGCTCAAAATCAAATCCGAAACCAGCATGCTCGGGGTAGTCTACATCCTTAGGTTCAACGCGCTGCAGTAGCACTAGATCACCCACTCGGCACACATCTATACGGAAATCCTTCGTGCGGGTCCCTTCCAGAAAGCTGTGTAGTTTGCGAATGTTGTTGCGATCCGAGACAATGTCTACATCCGAGAAGTCGAAGTCGGGCGAGCACAGCATAACACTACGAAAGAGCGGTTCGAGTGGAGCGCTAGGATGGCGCAGATGATTCTCGTCTATGACATTAGTGCCCTGTTCTCGAGTCAACTGGAGGTTGCTTTGGAGGTCCTTCGAGACCACGCCGGGTGCACCAGGAACGACCAATGTACTATCTTTCAGCCAGTTGTAGGATGCCACTGTCTGCAGCCCAGTGATCTCGCATCGTTCTACAGTTTTGTTTATCGAAGACGATGTCCAAGTCTTCTTCGATGTGGAATCGTTATTCATATCGTTATTTGTTCTTCTTCGCTAGAGTTCCTATATTCCCTTACAAAATCAAGTGTGTTGTGTTGCTTGCAACGGCGGTGGATCCTTTTATGTTTTCACAATGTATTATATTTTCTCCTTGTGAGCAGCCTAGTCAATATTGTTGGGATTAATCTAAATGAATCTGATCATTGGCTGTCGTGTTGCATCGGTAGTTTTTTTTCAGCTCCTGACATGCCATTTCATAGTGACAAACTGAGATTAACACGTCAGTGACAGTTTATCTGACTTCTTCGGAGTACGAATGTTTGTGTCAGGGTCAGCATGTTAGTTCTGTACAGCTGTGTGATACAATGATAGCAAAGTTTTGCTTGTTGTACTTGTTGTATGATGTTCTCTTCGTGGGCGATACCTGCTGAGGTATCAGCAGATACAACTAAAAGACTTCCAACGAGTGTGTACACACACCTAGTTTAAAATCGATGTGGAAGTATAATGTGATAGTATTTCAAAATAACACAATGTGCGCCTTGCTAACCGAATACTATAATTCATTGTTTGTTGAGATATTTAAAGCTTCTGAGAAATGCGCTCACATAATATAGACCACATCCATGATCATAGTAGCTAGGTGTGTTGTGGTAGTCAGGTAGACCTCAAATCTTGCATTTAGTATGGTCAATTATGGTCTAACATCATTAAGTGCGGTACCTATGAAGCATGTCTCTGCAATTTCTCGTAAATACATTATAGTTTTTTTGGTCAGGTAGACTGCGATACAAACTGTTCAAGGTCTGTGTGAGCCGATGCTGTGTTGCAACAAATCAACTAAAATAAGATCCTTTTCTTTTAAATGCATGAGGAGACTAGCTGGTAGCCTACTTGTATATATTGTATACACGCTGCATGGACATAGGATAGCCTCATTTGTAGCTGTCCTATACTGTACAATCCGAATGGCCCAGATTCGGGGTTGTTTGGGGTTTGGTATTCAACTTTTGTACAGCAACCTTTATTTTCAGTCTTATATGACTTATTTCTAATGCCTCGCCGCGATATTCTCTTCCGCAGTGCTGGGTGAGAATTGATGACGGATAGCGTCCATATGGTGTTGTAATAGAATCTGACATGTTCAGTACTTATAACAAGCCACGCGATTTATAAGTCGCAACTACTGCCGGTATAAATACTATACATATGTCAAAAATGTAACTACTCAGCCGTAGACAAAGGAAATAGGACCGTATCTTCACAGTAGTATATAAGTTTGATCTCAGAAAAGAATGAATATACCCTTTCGAGAGGCATCGGTATTGATGTCGCACATCTATTGATTTCGCGCGATAAATAAAATCGAGGTCATATCTGGCCTTTAAAGACCATTCCTTCATTCGCTAGCGTTTAACTCTCGCGTCGCCCAAAGCTCATAAACTGTTTACCCAGACAGCTTAGTTTTATAAAAGATATCTCATGCACTTGCACGGCTGTATCTAAATTCACCTCTGAGAACCCAACCCTCGGCCAGGGGCATGCTTCCGAACTCCCACGGGTTCGGCAATTCCCTACAAAGAATAGCGAGTGTGATTGTCAGAGCAATCTCACAGAACCAGAAGTTCAATGTAGTCAGCGCTATAGACTAGTTGGTTCTGAACACAAAAAGGCGCATCGACTGAAGCGGATGACCCATATTTTCAAATAGAAATACAGAGCAGTCATAACTGCTGAGAGCTACAGAATATATATATATATATATATAGATATAATATATATATAATATAAATATATATGTATCA